>NW_007580122.1:54366-153889 GCF_000690725.1 Stegastes partitus | reverse complement strand
AAGGTTATGTATCTTTTTGTAGAGTGCATGTAAACTTCTGGTTTCAGATGTATCTGGGTGTTTGCTCTTTTAGAAGAAGAAAGAAAGAAATAGTTTTTCAACCAGTGAGCATGAGCAATTAAAGGGCTGATACAAAATACAGCCCACTGACTTCACAGAACTCACTCATAGTGGGGGGGGAAAAAAAACATGACAAAGAGAAAACTTTAGTTTCATTGGTGTTTGCTTTAATGCGTTTTGTCACCCTACAAACCGTGAGAAAATCTGTTTCAAAATGTCATCAAAAAATTCAGTTTTACATTCCTTGTATTACACTTCATGTGAAGAACTCCATCGTAAGAGCACGACCGACAAAATATACAGTATCTTGAACATTTCAAGGCAACGTCTGAAGAGAGGAGTCAGGAAATGTGTGTGGGGGGAAAAAAGCACATCAAGTGACAAACCGTTCTGGAATGGTTTTATATTCAGAAAATTAGATCTTCATTTTCATTAATTTCTCTCATTACTGAGCGACGAGGCATTGTCGGTGTTAAGTACTTCTCAGTGTTGATTTTAGCCACTACAGGAAGGCACACTTTGTCACACAGAAATCAAATTTAAGCCTTGAGGCAGACAGAAAAAACTTCATTACATATTTGTTCTGGGCAAAACAACCAAATGAGAATGACTAAGACGGACATTAGAATGACGAGACACTGAAGGAGAACCTCCGTCTTCGTGGAATGGATGATGGGAAAACTGAAGGTGCTCCTGAGCCTCTCTTCACACCATCTTAACACTGGTTTCACCTAGATGTCCATTTCGAACTGTGCGTCTTCGCCTTGAAAGACAAAAACAGATTTAATGTACAACAGAGCATTGAAACGCTTTACGTACAGCTTTACCAGGTAACGCTTGACTGGAATATTTCAGGGAGACTTTAGGAATTAGCTGGTAAATAACATACAGCAGTGACTAACCTACTGCGAACAGATGCTCTAAGAAAGAAGGGAAATGAAGAATTAAAAATGGGGACATCACCTTCTTTAGCAGAAAAATGATGACAGAAAAAATGCTATGAAAAGAGTTTCAAGGGCTGATGAAATGGATGTAGAATGTCTTGTGAGACAAACATCAACTCTTAAATTAACATTTTTCTCTGACTCTGCATGTTAAATGCTCCCTACAACCATTATGGCAACTTCCCAAGTGAAAATGATGTTAACGGCCACTGACCGCCTGGTTGTTGCTAAATAACGAACCGTTTCAACAGAAATCAGCTGACAGGAACAACCTCAGACTGAAGCATGAAGAGAAACTAATCGGCGCTCTTGTGTCTTGTGTTTGAACCTCGAACTGTCTTCTATCATCACTGAGCATGACGGTTTGATTGTGACATAACCAGGGCAGCACATTTATCAGAGGTTCTAATCAGGGCTGGAGTTTGTTCTCAGCGTTTGAACTTGAATGCAGCACTTGAATCCTTCACTCCAAATACTGAGTGTGTGAACATACCAGCGTTGTTGCTGTCCGGTGCGGTGATGCTGTTGTTGTTCAGTAGTTCTCCATTATGGGTCTTCACATTGGTGTCTTTGGAGGGAGGACTGGTCACCCCTGGAATGTTGGGCAGACCTCGCGGAGGAGTCTTGGCCACCGGAGAGCGGCGACACTCCAGCAGGAACTTCCGGTCGTAGATGATCCTGGTGCCTTTGGTGTGAAGAGGCGGCAAAAGAGAAGACGACATCAGACAGAGAGCTCCGACGTCACGCTTAGCCGATTGTCAACAAGTCCTTCAATAATACTTCACAATCAGCGACTCGAACGTCATTCAGCTCGACCTGCAAAACCTGATTACTACGTCAGAACAAGCACATCTAAATAAAACGTCTGCAGAGTCGGTTTGTCTGATGGATTACCAGCATGCACTGGGGCAGAGGAATTATTCATCGTATTGTATGTGTTGTTGCGCCGTCACATTGTGTTCTGCAATGCTTCCACTGCTCACATTTCCATATCGTTATACAATTAATCAATATGAACGAATACACTGTGGCGGTGCAGCTATTTATAGTTAGTGATGTCATCATTCTTGGCAGCGAGCTGATGATTTGCAATTTTGATGATGAATTCACTTCCACAGGTGAATTATTTGAAACAAGTACACTTTTTAAACTCTGCAAACCTTCTTTTGAGTAGAGCTGCAATGACCAACCAATTAGTTGTCAACTGCTAAATTCATTTGCAACTGTTTTGATGATCAATTAATCAGCTTAGGTGGGTTTTTATGCAAATCAAGACTCTTAAACTTGATAATCTTTGGGTTTTATCACTCCTCTCTTACAGTATGTTTGGGTTGTGGAGTGAAAGAGATTTTTGAGGATGTAATCTTGATCTAGAAATTAAAGAAAATAACTGATAGATTAATTAAAGATGAAAATAATCCTTATTTGCAGCCCTATTCTTGACAAGATAGGATTTTTTTTTTAAACCTTGTGGCCTTCTACCTTTATAATCTGACTAGTTAAGGAATATTGTTTTAAACATCTCAGTCAGATCACATTATGCCACTCTGTTTTTGTTGTAATGACAGATTAGTGATGCTGCATATCCATAAGCTTTCATTCATACAGTATAATTTGCAGTAAAACTGTGGTGGGAACTAGACTGAATACATTTGTTCCTGTGAGCATTTACACCCTAACAAACTGACAACATGTCTGTCTTGCGGTGGTGCATCAGACTAGAATTTATACTCACCAGATAATCAGTAACCTTGTTTACAGCATCAAAAAAGAAACAAGGAGGAAGCGGCATCAGTGGCGAGAGCTCAGAATGTTTTATTCTTCTTCTATCTGTCGTTCTGATCAGGTAATAAACCCTCGAAAACAGGATGAGCTCATTGATTAAGCATGCACTCAGCCTCTGCTCTGGGTCCTCTGTGTGTCATTTAAGCAGCTGATCTACTTCACACTTGGCACTTGCACATTTTGTATGAGCCAGCATTGGAGAGAACGCAGCAGGTACAAGGCCTGCCGTTGTCGGTATCTGGTGGCAGTCACACATATTTACTAAAACTGGAACGGTGTGAAGATAAAAGGCTTTTTCAAGACGTTTAAGGATAAAGGGAGGTGTAGGAACAGTTATCCACTGTTGCTATAGTAACATAGGTTGTCATCAGACTAAACTTAGACTGAATTTTCTGTCAGTTTTTTTTATTTTTTTTATCAGCAGTTTATCAGTTTATGATTAGATTAACTTTTTTCCCACCTCACCAACACTTGTATCTCATCTCCTAGAACATTTCAAATGTCAGCCAAGCCAATTACTATTAAATTAAATCATAAAACAATTAAAACTGAGCCTTAATAACATACGACATAAACCAGTCTAACGCCAGCTGGTAACTAAAAGTGGCTAAACCGGATGGGCTCAGTGGTTCGCAAACATTTTTTGTCACACCTTTATTGCTGAATATGATAAATCAGACGAAGGTCAACAGTGTGAGCACCACCTCTATAGCTGGCATGCACTCACTGTGATATTAATATTGATCAAGGAGTAGAAAGAAAGTGGGATGATCTTACTTAGCAGAGAGAACAGCCACATATTTTATGTATATTTTACTTGGAAATAACTTGAAAATGTTGCTATTATCAGGCTACAATCTGAAATGAAATCACACACTTGCCTTTAGAGGACAGATGCATGGTAAACAAACTGACATTTTAGGCTTCGATCAAATGCTCTGAGCGGCACAAATGTACCCCGTAATTAACTTAAACCTCACTTAAAACATGTCTGCAGCAGGTTTAGGTTGAAATTAAACTTCAGATACACTGACCTCTACAGGAGTTTGTGTGGATTTTTCTCAACACCTGGTGCGGACTGGAGCACAGGTGCAGTTTGAGCTGCAGAGGACGCAGCAGAGGTTTGGTCACGTGACTCAGACATACCGCTTTAAACTGTAGCTATGCTAGCGACAGGCAAACATTAGCTGATGAAAGCCACAATAAAAACCCCTAAACACGTCCCATTCACTGAGAAACCTAACAAAAAGGCAGGATACGTATTACTTCAGCGCGTCAGAGTCATGCATTTCTTTTTTTTTTTTTGAATAGCAAACACTTGCTAGCTAGCGTTAGCCGCTAGCCTAGCCGAGCTACCAGCTGACAGCAGCCGACCTCATGGAGTTAGCTTGACACTAACAAAGCAGCTCCGTGGTCGGTTAACCGTGCTGGTCGTCAGTGGCCGTGGTTAGACGGCACAGAGGAGGAAATGTAATGTTTAGCGACAACACGTACCGCCCGGAGTGGTGCTGAACAGGGTCCCTCCGGGAGTCGTGGAGTAGTCGTGGGGCATGTGCTCCGCGTCGCTGATGGTCACTCTCCTGCTCGACGGGATCGCCTTGGCAGTTGTCTTCTGGCAGTCAGTGGACATCTTCACTCGGCTGTAATAAACTAAAACTAGCTAACTAAATAACATGGAACAGAAAACCAAGTCTGGGTTGTTTCTTTCTTTTCTTTTGTGCACAAAACAACAAAGCCACGCCGTCTGCCCAGGTGCTGGTTTGGCTCGACAGAATGGCTACTCTCTGATAAATAAAAATAAATACCTCTTTGTCATAAGTGCAAATTATGGTAGGTAGTATCTAAATGCGTCACATCACAACATGCACTCTCTCACACACACAACGGTGTCCAGGATCTTTGTTAAAAGGACCTGAGCACTCGTTGCTCCTCTCGCACTCACTCTGCACACGCACACAAAACAACAGTCAGACAGACAGACAGACAGACTGGCTGCAGGGGAAAGACTCCCAACGTGGACAAAGTGAGCTCAGCCCGCCCTCTGCTGGAACAGAGCGTCTGTGCAAAGGCTGCAGAGAGTTTAGCATCTTTATGTTGTGATCACATTAACCCTCTGACACTATCAGAGCAAGAAACTGTACAAAAAACAGAGAGAATCGTAGTATTGTCAACTTTCCGACGGTCCTTGAACTAACCATGAGTGCTGTTAGGTTCCATTGGGAAAAAAAAAAATCAAAATGTGAGTTTAAAAATGTGATATTTCATCAACTCATTTTATTCTACATGTCTCATTTTTTAAAAGTCACCAAAACAATCCCTCTGCTGTGACCTTTTCTGCAAAAAACCCCTAAACATGTTGTGCCCTTTAATGCAACTGTGAAGCAATGACAGGTTAGTTAGCAAGTATAGAAAGAAATAACACATTGAGATGAAAATACTTCATGCAGCATGGCTGGAAAAGCAGCATACAGAGGAGCAAGTTGTCAATAAGTGCTCCACAGCCAGATCATGTTGTAGCACTGACACAGTGCCTTGTAGAATGGTCTGCCTGCACCTCGTCGTCATCATCATGCTACACGGGAAGCTCCTGCGTGTTTCTGTTTAATTAAATTAGTCACAATCATCTTGGGTGACGCTGAGAAAAGGCTCCAACAACAGTGTTCACTCAAAAGAGTGCCATGGGAATTGTTTTTGGGGGAAAATCTGCACGCTTGAGACCAGCACTGCCATTAAAATGGCAACATCGTCAACAAAAAGCTACCAGGGCTGCTGTGTTAAACCATCCAAACCTTTGGCATTGGGATTTTTTCTGCATTTAGGTTGCTCGCCCAGAAACTTTTGTTGTTGTTTTCCAATTTTGAAAACAGTAACGTGTACATAGTGGAAAAGAAAGCAACAGCAAGTGGCAATCTGCAGTTTACAGAGCCAGACTAGACGAGTAAGTTGTTGAAGGATACATTTTGCGTGGTGAAACATCTTTCTAGTGTGAAAAATACCTGGTTTGTAAAGGTTGTAAAAAAAAATGTGGGCCCATGGAAAATGGTGCACGTGTTGACTCCACTCCTTATTTTTTGTAAAATAAATTATCAAAGAAAGCTAAAAAAAAAAAAAAAAGTAAAAATGATTTTAACTCTCTCAGACTGCAAAGAAGACATTTCTGAGTTCTCTTTACGTGGCTGTGCTGTTTCTATGGAGGTGCAGGAGTTTATATGGTAGTGAAAAATGAAAAAAATAACCTTCAGAGGGTTAAAGCATTTCTGCATGAGCATATTGAATTTATATCCATACTATTATATAAGTTGTGATCTATGAACTATGTGTTTGATTTATCTCCAGGCAACATATACAATGTCTGTCGGTTTTTGTAAATGGATAAAATACTGTCCATATAGTTGAGCCACTGTTGCTTTAATTTGTCCCTCATTACATACAGTATAGTATGTATTTTCAATTATATTTCATTAAAAAAAATATGTTTTCACCTTTGTCAAAGTCTAATAGGATCCAATCATCTTCACTAGATGCTCAGCAGTATGCACATGAACAGGCCTTTCAGTTGCCATGCAGCATGTCTGTGGTGATCCTCAGCAGTTGGGTGCAGATGGATTAAGTGCCTCACACAAAAGCATACACACTATACACAAAGACATTTCATTTCTTTATTAATTTTGTAAATGTTGAGCTGGTGTACAGAGTAAATTGTCAATAGATGTCCTCGGATTTGATTGGATTAAAAGGCTTTTACATGTATATTTTAAATCCATGTTTGACTCTCCATAACAATAAAAAAGCAAACAAAACAAGTTAAAATACCCACAAGACCCCTATTTATCCCCAGGTTGCAGGCATTACCCAGAACTCAACAGTCTCTTGGTAGCTACAGCTGTATGATGCTAAAAGTACATCCATAACATAACTAGAATCCCAGTTGACAAGTAAGGGTGCATAGCATTCTAAGTAAATATATATATTTATATATATTTTCATATATTTCATATATATATAGCCTTTTATGTTAAAAACATTTTCTGTGCATGTGCGCAGTTGCATTCCTTAGTATTGAGTAATATGCTATTGCGTTAATAATGTCTTCAATCCATTCTAAAGGAATATACATGTGTTCTCTAGTTTTTGCAACAGTTAATATTTTTGCATGAACTTGGTGCATGGCATCGTCTCAGTAGTCCCTCAGTGCAGGACTCTCCAGTGTTCGGTTTTCTGATGTAACCACTACTCCGTCTGCTTGCACTTAGTTGGACTCCTTTCTAAACACGTCCAAACTGTCACCATGTGGAAGCCGGAGAATCGGCTCAGTCTCATATTTGGTTAGAGGGCAGAAAAAGATCAGGGGTGGGCTGTGTTGAGGAAAAATGCTTGTCATCTTGAAAGACTAGCCATCGAAGCCACCAAGCGTCCCCATAATTCCATCTGACGTCAAAGTGCTCCCTCTTATTATTTTTTCATCAGATCCCCCCTCGCTCTAACCCTGACATCAGCAGTGGATTTATAAATGGCCCGAGCATACCATAATATGAGCCCATAGAGAGCAAACCCTATGATACACTGGGAGGGGTGCTGCTCACACTGCTGTGTAGGTTTTATTGACATCTAACTTTTTTTGTGGTTATTAAGCAAGAAAATAAAAGAAAAAATATCAGATGAAGGGATATTTGTTAAAATGTCAAAAAACCAATTTGAGGCTTCGCTCTTTAAAACTCTCCTCTGTGTATGTTTGTGATGAAATGCGAATGAAGTCATATGTATTATAATCAACAGCAGATACTGAGTTGAAACAACAGCGTGAACACCCTACTATCTACTGAAGTACAGAGCCAACACAGATGACTACTTCATAACAAGACTCACAGTATACCAAGACTTTACATTCATCATCTCTGGCCGTGAAGCCAAACTAAACACTTATTGATGGGTGCTTATTGCAACGGTTTTGTGACTTACATATTTTTCTAGAATAAAGCATTCAATGTCTGACGCAACGTTTGAAAGAAATGCATGTAGGTAATTGATATAATGTGAGATGGCACGCGTATTGAGGTAAATCAACTTTAAAAAATATGTGATTTAGAATTACACATATAATCTTTGTTCCATTTGCAATATTACTTTCTGTGATATTATCACAACTTTGACATGTCCCAATATCCAGGACTGAATATTAAAATCTCTGTCACGCACACACACACACATACACACACTCAAACGCACAACAGCAGGATTTCTTTCAAGGTGCATATGAATGTCATTAAGGTTTCAAAACTGGCTGAACACACCTACATTCCCCAGATGAGTAACAAAAAACAAACAGCGGGCACTTTGCAGATGGGATGGCTGGTACGAAGTCATACCAAAATACCAATCATTTTCTATTCTAGAGAGGCAAAGTGATAAAATGTGGGATACTTATGTGCTGACATCATTTCTGAGTAGAGTGAGGAGGAGTCTAAAGCTGTGATTGAAAGCCCAGGCTTAGGAACAACAGAAACTATGATCCTAAAATCCTCCCTCATCTGTTTCACACACACACACACACACACACACACACACACACACACACACATACACACACACTCGCACACATACAATCCTTTCCTTTTTGTAAGCAGTTATTGCTTCTTCTAAAGAACAATTAAGACAGTAAATCATGAAAAAAAAAAAGAGACATAACGCCAAAGAAGAGGAGTGAAACAAGAGACATGCTTCGGGAAGGGTCAGGCTCACAGTTACGGGTCAGTATTACAGTTTCTCATCACAGTGATTGGTGACCGACTGTCTTTGCTACACTCCTAAGAACCGCCAAGGAGACAAACATCAAAGCTCAACACATCCTCGACCCTCGACACGACACTTTCCTTTCTCCAACGTCATCTTTTACCCAGTCAAAACCAGTGCTACATTATTACCAGCATTTCAGCTACTTTACCCTCAGCAAGTGACATCTTCAGGTGGTGGTGGTGGTGGTGGTGGTGGTGGTGGTGAGATGGTCTATAAGTGCACCTCGTGTGGTGGTATCATATACTGCATGATGAGGTCAAACAGACGCAGCTACGAGCTGAAGGTGGGATCCTGACCGCCTTGCTGGAGGTGGACAGGACTGCTACATCTACTCTGAGAGGCCGACTGCAGAGGTGAAGAGGTGAGGAGGCGGAGGTTGGGTGATGAGGGAAAGATTGAGGGCGGAGAGAGACATCTTATTAACACAAACCTCATGAGGATACAGCACAGCGGGGGGGGGGACAAGAAAAAGGCGGAGAAGTGGGATGGTAGAGAAGGTCGATCGCTCGTGATAATCTGTCACTCTGTCAAATATCTCATTGTCACCTTCTCCGCAAGGCAAACCACTCTGAGAGAAGGTCGGGGAGGCAGGTTCGCTGCAGAAAAAAAAACCTGCCTCCCAAAGCTCAGAAACCCCCACGGTACAGTAAATGACTTACAGTGTGTCTTCCCTCTACAGTTTGACATGTCAAAAGCAAAGGATGAGAGCACGTGAAAAGCACAAAGAAACAAACAACCGGACACACGTAAATCCGACGTTTAAAACAGGCAGAGCGACACGACATTTGTATGTTCTTGTACCCACAAAGATCTCAAGATATATAGAATAATATATAGCTTCTGACCGAAATGAACCAAACAAGGAAAACAGGGAGGAATTTCTTATGTACCTGAAACAGCAGCATCAGTGGCATCGCATAGGGATCTTATAACATAAACAACACACGTAACACACAGTCACGTATAGAGCATTTTAGTGCATACAATATTATGTACAACACTGATATCCTTGGGTGATAATAGTAGCTTTACTGGACTTAGAGAGCACTGGGACAGGTTTCAAAACTAGTTTGTGATGCTCTTAGCTGGAAGAGTGTGGCGTGGAGGAGGGGGAATAACCTGTTGCCTAGAGACGACGTAATTCTCAGTATTTTAGTCTCTCTTTTTCTTAAGTTTTGACTGATAAACTTTTCCCCGTTGGTTTAGAAAATGGGCCAGTGGTGGTTGACCAAAGCCTACACTGCATGCCTGTCCCACACAGATGTGTCTCCTCCCCATCCCTCCCCCTTTTACCCACCCCTATATTCCCTCAGTATTTGTAGTTAAAGACAGGCCATGCGGCAGCAGTCACTCATGCTGATACAGATAACAGGAAGCACGTTTTGGTTGCTAGTTTTTTTTTGTTTGTTTAGTTTTTTTTTTTTGTCTGTGTTTGGTTTTTTTTTTGTTTTTATACGAAATCATGCTTCTAGCCTAGTAGTAGATGTTTTTTTTTTCCACGGTTTCTTTAAAAAAAAAAAAAGGTAATAAAAACTACAAGTAAATCCGTATCCTTTTTCTTCTGGTGCGTGCTGATAGTCGGCATAGCCACTGTGGTTGTCATTGAGTCGGTGTCTGTTGCCGTTCGTTTCCATCGGTCTGCCTTTTTTAATGTGTGGTCTTCCTCCTGTCAGCTGCTGCTGGTCATGTGTCCATGTAGGATGGTTTTGGTGAAGGGGTTGAATCCTGCGGAGAACTCTGTGGAGAAGAAGGAGGAATGTGCTGATTTAGGGCGAGAAACGCATTTGTGTCCATACTGCACAGAACAGGTGGCATGCAGGCAGGAACAAGTCAATGCAAATGTGAGTAGTTTTGAGTCGGAGATGTTTAAGCTGCTAAATACTGCCAGTAAAATAGCTTCATCTTTGAAATTCCCTTCAACCGATCTTCATATATCACCCAAACTGCCCTTTTCTTTTAAGATGAAATAATAATGAGTGTCTCATTTCTTATTAATGGATGTCCTTAGTGCTGGTCAGCAGTCCAAAGCGTGTCCGAGGCACTCTTGCTTTAAATATATTAACACAACCAACATGGTTTGTTCTCTGCTTTTTTCATGCATTTGTAAAACATTTCTATATTTACCATCACTCCTTGGATTGCCAACAAGACTAAGGACTTGCACTAATAAGAAATGAAGCAGTATTTTTTCATCCCTATCCTTGAAGAGCATCTGATTTTGTATTTTCTTCACTTTTACCTACTAACATTACTGTTCTAGACCCAGTGCAGCATTCCCTTTATTAGTGTTGACCCCTTCTTTAAAAAAACAAAAACAAAACAGGCATTGTGTCACTCTACAACACGTTAGTTTTGCAAAAGCGTTTAAGCAAAAAATGGTTGGCAAAAGTGGTTTAACATTCAGCAATGAGTCACTTGAAATACCAGTAATCTCAGGAATGTCACGGCCTTTACGTTAGAAAGGGCAAGTCTCTCTCTCACACACACACACACACACACATGCTCCAATTCTCTGGACAACTGGCCTTGCAGCATTGACCTTGAGAGCTGTCATTTCATAAGATCCTTCTTGGACCTTTGCTTTGCTGAGTGCACATTGTGCCAACCTTTTTACAGCCTCTCACGACATGCACGACGAAGAAAACAACTGACCTGACATCATTTATTGCAACAATAATGATCTATTTACATCAAACGTATGGAATTATATTTGTGTCCTGTTTCTGGGATACATTATTTTTCTTGACGATAAATTATAAATTGTAGAAAAATGATTAGAATAATTTGTTTTAGGAAAAAATAATTGCCCGTTACATTTAGTTATTCGCAAATAGAAGTCCACACTCTGATGTAAACATGACAAAGCATTGGCCAGGAGGCGAGCTGCCGCAATTTCTATTATTTATTCAGGCTGCAAAGCTATTATGTTTCGTGTAAAGCTCAAGAGGCAAAAAGAAATTACTGGAGCATTCACCTCAGGTTTCTATGGATATGTCTTCTTACGCCATATAAAACTGCATTAAAACTAACTGAAAGTATCCAAATCAAAATCAGTTCTGTACTAGAAAGACATTTCTCATGAGTTAGCAGGCTGTTTTTTTTAACACTTGGGATTTCCAGACGATACAGTTATCACATCTTTTGTACTATCTAGACAAAAAAAGATTCAATTCATCTCATTTTTTGTGCATCATTTATATTTGAACTATTAGTTAAACTGAAGATTCATTTTTGCTGTGCCAGCATCACGTTACATATCATTAGTATTGAATTAAAGGTACATTCAGATGCATTTAATCCAGAGAGACTGGATTAAATGGTCTAGCCCACGAGGCGCTGTGGGTCAGTCCCGTACCTGCGGGGACGCAGCACTCAGTCTGCCTCACTGCTTAACTCTCCGCAGACTGGCACATTTCACTATCTGAGCACCTTTCTTCACATCCACAGTATCGGGCTACATCGGGGGAGGGGAGGGAAGGAAGGAAGGAAGGAAGGAAGGGAGGGTTGACGGCAGAAGAGGTGCGAGGATTGAGAAGAGGTGGGATGACAGGAGCAGAATGAAAGGTTGAGGGAATATTAGTAAGGGGAGAGTAAATAAAGGAGAAAGGGACAGAGGCAGAGAAATATGAGAAAAGAAAAAACAGAAATAGACCCGCAGAGGAAGCAAACAGCGCCACAAGGAGAGAGAGAGGACAGACAAACAGGGAAAACAACACGGGAGATGTAACAGAAATGTGAGAGACAAATAAGTGAGGAGAGAGGAAAAAGAAAGAAATTATGTATAAACAGTCGAGCAAGGACAGAAGTGATGGCTGGCAGTTGGAAAGACAGGTAAGACACTGTAATTGCGGTTCAGAGTAGCGTCAAATAATATTCGCAAAGACATTTTTGTAACAGCTCCAAATTCATGGACATAAGACAATACACCAATTTCAAGATATTTCACACAATCAGATCTTTTTTTTTCATGGACAGCCCACTGGTCTTAATCATCTGGTGTGTTGGACCCCCAATGACTGTAAATAATATTTGACCCAGCTCTGATTCAGAGGCTCGTGTTGGTTTCAGTGATAAGGCACACAGTCACAGTTGAAGGACTACAAACTTTAATGAAGACAAAAAGACAGAAGAGTAACTCAGTGAGGTAACCGATGGGGGAGAGAATGGAAAATAGAACCACTGCAAGGAACCACGGTCAGTTCATTCAGTCATTAAGAAACAAACACATGAGCTGTGGGTGTGGCTTAGTGATGACTAAAACGATGGAACCCTGAATGAGTGATGGACTGTGAGCACCGGCAGCAGAGCAGAGTGGACTCATTTGTTCCTCTTACATGCAAAAGATGAACATTAGACAGGAATATTTAGGAGGAGATTAATGTTACAGAAAGTCAACAATCAAGCAATTAACCCAACACCTCGTCTCTCTGTCTTCTGTAGAGATTTATGTCTGACACACAATGACACAGGGCTTTAAAAATTCATAGGACCACAGACTGTGTTAATGCAGCTACATGAGGACTGTCAGAGAATCCACAATGAGGTGAGAATTTCAAGCCTGCTGCAGCACAGTGTCCCTGATTCACTAGTTACAATTTAAACAACAGGGCCTGGTGAGACGGCGTTCAGATGTAACCTCTGATATCATTCAGTCCATTTGCGGCTCTAAGGGCTCCCTGCACACCCTACAGCTAACAAAGGGAGCCTCAGGTGAGACCGAGAGCTGCCTGCAGATCAGAAGCCCACCTTGCTGCTGTCCCGACCCAAGATGGCGTAGCTCATGAACTGCTCAGCATCAACCTCCAGCTCGTTGGCGTCCTGCAGAGAACTCTCCACGCTCACCTCCTGAACCCCCTCCTCACCTGAACCCTTCCCTCTGCGCACCACCTTACGCACAATCTATCACATACACACATGTACACAACAACACAGGAGGGTGGGAGAGAGTGGTAGGTAAGGTGGTGGATAAGGTGCGGAAAAGGTGGTGAAAAGACTGAGCTGGTGTAATATGAAGAGTTGTTTATGGAGAAATAACTCATTGTATTTAAAAATAACAAAAACAAAATATATATCCATAGTGTGATGGAAGAACTTTGTCATGATTATTAGTTTAATAATCAATCTGAGGGGAGATGCTGAGTGAGTTTTGTGTCAGGAAAACAACACATCTACTGCAGTTTAAACAATCCTATTTCAACACATTTTGAAAATGGCTGACCTTTTTTGTGACAATGTTTCCATGTTCATCCGTGAACTGCTCCTCGCTCACTTGCTCCCCAGGAAGGTCTTCAACCTCATCGCCCTGCAGAGACACAACCATTTGTATCCTTAGGTTCTTTTTAAACTAAAGCATATCAAAATAACCGTCGCTGCAGTGTGATTGTTTGCATGCCATAAATCCCTCCATCAGCTGGAAACATGGAGATGAGCAACAGATGGGTGAGGGGGTTAGAGGTTTGTTTGTTGGAGCGAGTGAAGCCACAGTTCACAGGGATCCACTGTTCGCACCAATGTTTCTTAGCGACACTTTTAATTGCATTTCATGAGGCTCGTGACAATACTTTCATACCCCCTAATAATCTGCAGCGTGTGTGCACGGCTATTTATAAGTTCAAAGAAATGCCTGCAGTGGGACAACCGAGCAAAGACCGAGGGAAGGTTGTGAATGAAACTCCAACATTTGCAGCGCTAAAGTGTTTTGGTATTGAGGGAGTTGGAGATACAGCAGGAACAAAATGCCACAGAGAGAGACCTCTTAAAAAGAATTGGAGTTCAGATCTGTTAAGCTGAAGACAATCTATTTACATCCGTAACAGCAGGAGATAAATTTAGCCACATTCTCAAAGTAATTTGACGGTGTTTTCACTTATTAAAGGAGAATTCACTGTTATCATGATATAGATTTAGGTTTTTGTTATTGCCCAACATGTATACAACATTTCTTTGTGTCCACAGCATCCTTGGTTAGCCCTTATTGCCACTCTTGTCACTCTCAGTCCACTCAAATCTCATAAATCATTTACCCTTACTACCACAAACCTATCCTGTATCATTCATAGACTGCATTCTTAAACCGATCGCCAAACACTAGCAGCGAATCCTCTGTCCACATCTCTTCTCGACTCTCCTCTACTCCCTCTCTTTGTACCTTGAGAATGACTCTGCGGCGGACCACTCTGGTGGTGACGTTCTCCTCTTCGTCAGCTACTCCCTCGACCTCCCCGAGCTCGTGGTCCAGCTGAGTGTGTATGTAGGTGAGCACAGACCTCACCGAGCCACTGGCTATGTGGAGGACATTCTGGCAGCTGATCACCAGGAAAGCCAGCAGCACGAAGCTGAAGAGGAGCTCGGTCACCAGGGCCCACATCGCCCCACGTTGATCCCCAGCAAATCAGCACAGTCTGCACACGGCAAATGCACGACTGCGGCTTCAGTCCCTCAGCCTTCAGTGACTCCTGCTTCTTTCGTTGCAGCGCTTCTCCCAGCAAAGAGAGAAGGTAACAGCTGCAGCCCTTTTCCTTTTGTCACTGGGTTAGTCAAACTGGTGTTGTGTCTTTCAGTTCATATCTGTCCTCCATTAGCTGGGGCAGTGGGCCCTCTTTCCCCTGCTCTGTCTTCCGTCTCCTTCCCCCTGTCAAGTGTCTCCAGTCAAAGACATCAAATCCAACCTTGGGTGGCTTCTGTTCCCACCTCTCTCACTTTCTGATCATGTGATCTGTGGACTTTAAATACCTCCAGCTACTCCAGTGTGGCTCTGTGTGCTGTGGTACGTACACTGGGAAACATACTACTCTAGCTACAAAATATTTGTAATTCCTTAAGATCCACACAACCTAGCGGGCACGTTTCTTCAAAAACACTATGCAGACCTAATTATGCGGCACATACTGCCTCTAAACAAAGCCTGGATTGGCTCTTTAATCACCAGTATGAGCCACGTACAGTATCAAGCGCACAACGGCCCTAAATGCAGCACTCTATTTTTGCTTTCGCACTATTTTGTAGCTGAGATTGTCCGTTACAGTGTGATGCGTCTGTGTTGTGCCAGAAAGTGACCATGTGGGAATGGCTGTGGTGGGGGATCATGTAACATGAGAGGAAGAGTGAGAACGCTTTCTAATTTTGGCGAGACACGCTGTTTGTGCCCATCTTGGGCCGTAGACCCTGTGTGTGCTTGCGGTTGTGTGTTTGTGTGTCCTGTGTGATTCTAGGGTCTAGTGTGCATAACATACAGCCAGTCCAGGAATTCTAGGTGTCATTTCTAGAGGAAACTAAAACAAATAACACCAGTTTTCTGCTTGTGTCTGATCATCATGGTGGTGAATCTGCTGTACTGGATCATATCTGCCAAATCAGCAGAGAATACTGGCAGCAATTGAAATGTTTGACTTTACTTTAGCTTTACTTTGCTCACTGTACTTCGCAACATTTTTCTGCAGAAGGCAGGTTGAATCTATGGTTGACTGTAGCATCTTGTACAGTTGAAATTAGGTTAATATAACGCAAATCACAGTGGTTATAAGCCAAGTTGTTGCTGTGGTAATAAGGATGATATGTGATTTGGTCCAGACTGGAGTATCTTGAATATTGGATGAACAGCCCTGAAATGCTGTACAGACATTCATGGTTTCCAGAGGATGAGTCCTACTCACCTGGCCCTTCAGACGTACATCGTCCCAGGCCCTCAGCTCTGGTACCCGGTGTGGAAAGCCCAAACCCTTCTCGAATGGCTGGGTACCTCTGAAGTGCCCCCTCAAGATCTCAGAGTGGCCCATGTCCCTCACAGGCTGAAGCAAGGCCTCTTGGGACACGCGGGACTGGTCGTCCACAGCGTTACGTACTGATGACATCATGGTTTCCATGGCCTGCCTGGACTTAGGCTGGTTGCCCACCCAGGCCTGAGTAGGGTCAGTGACAGGGATCCACCCTGGGCCTGTCTGTTCCTGCAGGTAGGAAAGGAAAGAGCCTCCACCACCTCCGTTTCCACCATTACCTGACCTGAAAGGACATCAGTGGATCAATGAGGAGGTGGTGCGTACATTAAACATGCTCACTGCAAAGACAATCAAACAGCTTTCATAGGTTCCAAGTGATCAACTTGTCTACTTTTATTGACATGCAAGTAAAATGGGATTCATAGTTTTGCTGTGACTTTGCAGCACCTGAGAGGCGAACAGAGGTCGGACTCACCTGTCTCCATTCCGATCTGCAACACAGCTCAGACCAGGTGACTCACTCAACCGAGCATACACCCTTTGCTGTCCTGCAACAAGAGAAAGCCCTTCCTCTGAGCCCGTCCCGCCTTCTCCTCCTCCTCCTCCTCCTCCTCCCCCTCCTCCTCCTCCTCCTCCTCCAGCTCCGTCACCACCAGTCGTGCTTGTGACTGCTGATGCCTCTGAACTTGCCTCTGACCCCTGACCATTGTTCAGCCCGTTAAGATTGATCCCAGCGATGGTGCCCCCAAGCGAGGCTGGCGTGGTCGTGCTGAGCGAGTCAACGCCCATCTCTGAATCGTCTTCGGGTAGCTCAATGGAGCCACTCAGCACAACACCCCCTCCGCTGGCTGCGCTGGCCTGACTGGCCGGCCGACCCAGACTTCCATACGGTAGCCCCAGCAGACCTTCTGAATCGTCAGCATTGCTGCACTCCAGCGAGGAGTCCTCCACAGGCACCAAGGAGGGACTGTTGCCTGAGGGCCACACCTGCACATCAGACATCTCCATCAGGGTGTCTTCTTCTGTGGTGGCAATGGGTGCACAGTCCAGACTGGAGACCTCTTGCCAGTAAGGCTCAGCACCCAACGGGGAGGGCAGGCTGTACTGCATGGAGGCCGGCGAGAGAAGCTCTTCCTGCGCGAGCCCATAACCTGGAGCGGGACAGAGAGAGGCACACTGACACCCGGCCCCCCGCCTCGCTCCCCACCTCACCCCCACAGCATCGGGACCCTGGGAGGGGGTAAGTGCCCCTGCCCAGGAGCTGGGCATCTAGGGGAGGAGTAGAGGAGGCTGAAGGGACAAATGGGAAAGGTGTGGGGCGAGGGGAGAGAGGGGGAGGGCCAAGACAATAGGAGCTAGAATAACGGTGCAAGGAGCTTAGGACAAGAGAGCAAGGGCGGCTTTTAAAAGAGGGGTTGTCAAGCTCAATCAGCCAGCGCTGACGGTGAGAGCAGCAGCGGCAGCAGCAGCAGACACAGCCAGACGGACCGAGAGACTGAGACTGAGGTTCGAACCCAGCAGTGACTGATGCTGCTCTGCTGGCTGCCACCTGCAGGGAGACGGAGAGGGATTACTGACACCTGTCCAGCAGGGACACACACTCTGTCTTCATACTGACACGCACATACACTCACACTCATATATGCATGCTTTCAAACCCACTCAGAAACAGGCAGGTTAATATTGTTGTCAGGCTGGATTGCATGCACGCAGGCAATCTCATTTTCTCCTCACATCCGAGTGCACACATACATCAGCTCGCTCCACACAGCTGCTTCCTCTCACACTGACACATACATTTATTATAATGCATTCAATATACCACAGCTATATAAACATAGAACTTATAGTATTGATAATATTTATGCAAACACAGTTAAAGCAGACTTAAATTTTTCTTCTGTTGTGAAAGCCACACGGTTGCTGCCTCAAACAAAAAAAATTTAGTTATATTAATTAAGTGCAATTTTATCAGTGAGTAAAACTGCACACTGTTCATGTGCTGTGGACTCAGGTCACTCCTACAGCTGTTACTTGAACACCACTGGTAACATCATTTTTTTTTCTTGTAAAAACCAGACCTGGCACGATAGAGCACAATGTCACAACAGCAGGGATGATGGTTTTTTTGGGTTTGTTTTATTAAGTTAACAATATGCTCAAAACGAAAGAAGTTGAAGACAACAAGGAGTGCACATTGAACCTGCAAATACACAAATACGTTTGTAACCCTCTAAATGAATTATTCTGAAAATGGCCCTGACCTAGGTGAATCATTTATGTGAATAGTTTGATGAATGGCAATGTGGGTAAAGCAAAGTGTGAGAGGCAGTATGACTGTAACATATTACCAAGAAGTGTATTAACCAGAGGATGAAACTGAAGATGCATTGTGGGGGCATACAGTACTTAGATAATAGCAAGAAGAGGAGACAATTTCCCTAATGCACGGCCATGTGCGTATGCATAGAGAGAGACTGACTGTATGCTGAAGAGTGATGAGAAAACTGTGCAGGGCAAAGGGTGTAACTTGATTCATGGCTGGCAGCAGACTACTGCTGAGAGTGCAGGAGATATTTGAGACACCAAGCGGCAAAATAAACCCCTTGTCCTACTTTCTCTTTCACCTTCCAAACTGCTGTCAGTTGTCTGTAGGAACTAGTAATGACGACTATATATAATTCTATCAGTGCTTTGTCTTATGGAGATAGCGCTAAAATAAGGATTTGTACAAACAGGAGTTGCTTTTAAATGTTCTTGCATTCCTGGTGCAACTGTACAAGTTCAAAGCCATCATTTGGTGTTTATTTGGGGTCTCAGAAGATATTTTGACATCTGCAATGTCAAAAATGTCAGGGGCCTCAGTCACAAAAGCTCAGATGGCATTTTGTTTAACTTGAAATGTTTTTTTTCACATTTGTTGGTACACTGATAGTTTAAATCTGACAGAAAATACAGTAAAAGCTATAATTGCATCATCAAAATCAAATTTCAGTGCATTCTTAATACAACTGAAATAAACTGATCCTATCCTTGTCTATTCACTAGACTCTAGATTCATTGAATAATGTCATGTTGTGAATATCTGACAGAAAAGCAAAGTGTATTCTGAAGAAAAAAAGCATATCAAACATTTCTTGGTGCAGGATCACACGTATATTAGACAGATATATATATTTGGTGACGTGTTTTTGAAACATGATTATGTGTTATGAGTCTGTTTTTGGTGAAACATGACAAAATATGATGTGAGAAATTCTGGTTGCCATGAATTTGTCAGTCCTCTCTCCATGTCAGTAGATTTGAAGATGATGGTGAAAGAAAGATATGTTTTTTTTTTGTTGTTTTTTTTAAATGAATGGTGAGTGTGAACTATGAGACATGTATCTGTGACTGCTGGACCCACCCCCTGACTGAAACACAGAAAAAACACAGAAAAACGAGGGAGTGAAGCACACATACAGATATATACCACTTTTTGCCCGTACACACTGGGCAAACACGTATATGGAAACCACGAAACACTTATATTTTACAAATTAAAACACACATGGAGACGCACACACACTGATACACTCACACACAGACGGATTTTACAGTTCACAGGAAACGATAAGCACATTTACAATAAGGAGGAGAGACAATGTCAGATTGACCGTAACACGACACTCACAGAGTCAATAAAAACATATAATTCACACAAAATAGGATGGACAGTTTACGTAGAACTCAGCGACACACAAAACAACCACAGCATTCATACATGAACAGAGCAGACACGAGTCACAGTTCACAAAAAAGGTCTGTGGCCTTTTTTTAACCCCCCTTAGGACAGATCACTGAGGAGTAACAGAGACAGACTGTAAGATCATTCTCAGTATGCATGCCATGCAGAGACACATGTCTGTTGGTCAAGCAGCTTTAATGCAGTGTTTGAAGCCTTATCTCCGGCATGCCAATGTTCCTGCTGCTCCTCGTCCCAGTGTGTCCATGCAAACACAGAGGGAGACGAGCAATGAAAGTCTTGTGCACATGCCGACATGCAAGGAGGGCAGGGAAAGAAGGGACAGGAAAGGAGTAAGGGGGGAAAGAGAGAGGGGCAGCGAGAGAGAAATAGAGGAATATAAAATAGGGTGATGAACACAGACAGAAACAGTGAGAGAGAGTGAGGGTCACCTCCCCCCTCCCAGTGGGTGCTGAGTACACAGTCTGTGTGAGGGGTATCTGTCACAGAGCGGACATTTAAAAAGGTGGGGTTTTCAAGAGTAAAAAAAATAAAAAAATAAAGGAAAAATGCACTAGTCGCAAAAAAAACAAAAGCTAAAGATATGGGTCAGAGGTCAACATGAGGTCGGCATGAGGTCAGAGTTCGGAGAGGAGTGAGAAGGAGGAAGAGTAGGGCGGCTAGGCTGCAGATGACATGTCCAGAGAAACACATAGAGAGGGACAGATTCACAGGGAATGAAAACAGGGCTCCCAAAAGGACATTCAGTGCACCAACATTAACCCTAAAGAGACTACTCCTCATGCAACAACAGGCAGACAGAATTTAGATGCCCCCTTTAGAAGTGTCTAGAAGAAGAGATCCTACTGTGCTACCATCTCGTGTATTTTTTATATTTTCTGACTGGAAATTGTCTTGAACAAACCTTAGAAGTTTGCTTACCTACAGTAGAGGTGCACAAGAAGTATGAAGGAAAACTGAAGAGAAGAAACTTTTTTGTCTGTAAAAACACTACTTTGCTGATAGTGAGGAATAGGATTCATTTGCACGGAGGACTGAACCTGACTTTGAGAAATAATTCAACATTTTTGGATGTACATGTGTTTCCTTCCATTGCCAAGCATTAGCTGAGATGAATGATACCACTCTCATGTTGCTACGATAAATATGAAGCTACTGCAAACAGCCAGTTAGCTTAGCTTAGCATAAAGACTGGAAACAGAGGGGAAAAGTTAGCCTGGCCCTGTCTGAATTTGATCTACTTCTACAACTATCTCTTAAGCTCAGGGGTGTATATGTTAATTTATAATGACAAGCTGTGGTTTTGCAGGAGTTTGTATTTCTTGGCACAGTAACTTGTTGCCAAGAAACTTGTACAGAACCCAGTCACCGCACTCGGCCAAAAATAGAGGCAGGACAAAGCTGGCATAACAGGCCAAAATATACCCGGGGTTAAAGGAGGCTGGCCTGTTATAACTCAGGTATATTCTAGCCTGGTCTAGTTCACACACTGTGTATTATTTGGGCTTTTTCACACCCGCCTATTTAGCTTTGTACAAACAAGCTGTTCACTAATCTGACATTTAGATGTCAAACTCATTGGCTTTCAAGTACAAACTCAAAACTATCTGGATTCCAACTAAATTAAATCACACAACGTACTCTAATTACTTTATACTATGGTTATACTTTGTGTTGGTATAATTATTGTACCGTGGTTCAGGTTTCACATCCAAAAGTTATTTACCCTTCAAATAAAAGCCATTTGTATTATCACAAGACAAAATAGTGATCACAGAGAACCACATTTTACAAACTAAATATTCTGTCAGTGCAATATGATGGCATTTTGACTTTTTGTAGCATCCTCTGCTGTCGAAACTTTAAGAAATGATTTTTGTGGATCTAAAATCATTACCTCAATAAACGGTGGATGGATTTTGTTTTTTATTCTTCACTGTAGGTCTAGTATGTTAAGTTAAAAAAAAAAAAAAACAGGTTACAGCATTGTATTACCAATAGCTTTGATGTGATTAACCAATAATATTACTTAAAAAAGTGACACCCCAGATTGTGAAATACCCAAAAAGAAATCATTGGTGTTGCTCTTTTATGCTGCAGTGTCCTGTTATATTTGCAACTTATGCTGTAAAGAAAACACTCCAGACACTGAAATACACACTTTCCCATGAAACAACACAATGAGGTGTTATCTAGACTATGGGTGTTTGAGATATAAACCAGCCTAAGCTATTGTATACCTGGAAGATCAATGTATAACTGGGTACCTACGTATAGTTTGGATGGAGGTTTATCTGGGCTGGTGCACCTGTACTGCTCTTTGCTCCTGTCTCTAGTCTCTTGGCTAATCTAAGCTAACCAGCTGGTGGCTGTAGCTTCATATTTAACAGCCTGACATGAGACTCACATCATCTTCTCGTCTATCTAGTGCGTGGGAAAAGCTCTTTAAATAAATAAATAAACCTGTTCAACAAATTGAGAAGTTGACTAGTTTAAAAGTGAGCCTGATGCATAAAGAAATCAAAGACAAATGTAAGAATTTTGTCCTTCACTGCACTTATAGATGTATTTTCTTTTATTTATTTGTAATTTTATTGATTGACTCATGATATTTATGGACTAAAAAGTCAGGCTGGATGTTGAACTTGGCTGCTGTGCCTTTAAGATGTACTAAACCGGATCCAGTAAGTCATACGCCTCATGAAATCTGCTACCGCTGTAAAATAAGGACGAAGACACAATATCCAGATATTTGAAGCCACCAGGTCAAAGCAGGAACAGCCTTTGGGAGGCAGGTAGCCGGACAGATAGACAGAGAAGACAGATACACGGTAATCAGATTCACTGCAGCTGTGATCTGAGCGTCTCCCTTTTCACCCTTTGACCGTCATGGTCACATCTGTATGCATTGTTACATCTCTGATTATTGCTCCAGTTTTCACAGAGAGGACCTGTCGCCTGTCCGACTAACTCTTCATCTGCACGGGATACAGAGAGGAGAAGCCAGTCCAGGAAGAAAGGGGGCTCACACCAGTCCAGAGGTGAAAATGGAATCAATAAGATGTAGGATATGCATGTGTGAAGGAAACCATGAGGAGAAGGAGTAAAAGACTGAGGACTGACAACTGGTAAGAAGGCCAGATCTGCTAGGCTATACTTATGATCTGTGTGGACTGATCATGTATGACAACGTGTTTTATAGACAGGATATCATGCTAAATTATAGTCCATTTAAATCTTAAATGGTGCACACAAGTCTAAGAAGTTATCAAATACTATAAGCTGACTAAGTTGAGCACATCTTAAGCACCTAAGAAACAATAAAAACACTAATAAACTATTCATAATAGGATAGTTTATTTACCTCTGTGTGGAATAACTAGAGCTTCCACTGAAGATTAGAAGTCTAGAAAACCAGTGACCCCTCCCCAACATTCATCCTGTAATCGTTATTTTCTGTATACTTCACTGCATTTCTCTATGACCTTCCATCGCAGTAAATGAACACAGTGATAAACGTAAAGCCAAAGGCTCTACAGAGGCTGTGGTACAGTAGGAGTGTCCTGAGTCCCTCTGCATGTTGGTGAGGCAAAATCCTGCAAAAGTTTGACGTTTGTGGCAGCGTTCATACACAAGAGCATCACAGGAAATAATAAATGAGAAAGACACAAGGACATCAGAGAGAATTCAGAGGGAAACTTCACTTTGTCTTTTGGGGATTTCAGGAAAGGAGGATGTATGTTTATTGGAAAAGTGGCTTAGGGTCAAGGCAAAGGGGACAACGGGAAGGGGCTGCATTGTGGGATCTGGGGAAGGGAGCTTACCATTGGTCATACCAGGGGAGAGGTGCTCTCTCTCATTGTGTCGGCGTCTGCTGAGATCACGGGAGCCTTGTCTCACGGGCTGAGGCGGCTGGCCCTCCAGCATGTTGATGATGTCCATACGGTCGATGCTCTTCAGAGCTGTGTATAAGCTCTCCACTGCAGTGAGGACACACCAAGAAGAGACACCAGCAGAGGAGGATAAAGAAAGGGAGGGGAGGAATTTCCAGCAATTATAACAATCGAACTTTGACTGGATTAAAGAGGCAAAGAGGGGGAGGGGGATCAAAGCAATTCACAGCAAACTCAGATCTCATTGACTCACTCTTGGCCCTCTTGCCTTCTCGAGTGGCCCACAGGTTGAGCAGCGCAGAGCTCTGCTCCAGCAGGGAGTTTGGATTCTCCACACGGATCTTGTTGATGTCATCCACACTGAGCTGAAGCTCACGTGCCAACTCTGTTTAGAAAATGAGACCGAGAAGATCAAGTAAGCAAAGGAAATATTTATATCATTTAGTGCATGAGTCATGCTGTGGTAGCACACACAGTCTGCTTCTTGAAATGGTTCACTGCTTCACAGTAGCTCTATCCAGAGGAAGGGGAATATTCTCTCTGTAAAATAGCTATGGCTCTTGGCAGGGAAGCAGAAAATAATTAGTTTCATTGGCTGGGCACCATGTTATAGCTTTGTTTGATCAGCGGCGTGCTAGGCAAGCTTGTCAGACACAAGATAAACATGGATGGTTTCAGTAAATTCTCACTGTTCACTCACCAGCCCAGCTCAGTCCCAACTGTTCTGCAATCACAGCCATCTTCAGCTCCGTCCTCTCCATGGCACTCATCGATGCTGCAGAGATCAGAGCATAACTGAAACCTTAACATGACAGTTTATTAAATATGAATATGCTGATGGATTGGGGATCTGCTGTAGATTGAATCATATGATGAAAAATGCAATCACACTGTGTCTTGAAATTTTTCACAGAGAACATAAGTAGATATAATAACTGAGTCTCATACCCATAGCAGGCTCATTTAGAGCGCTGTATCTTTCTCTTAAAGCCAGCGGGGTCAGAGTTCGCCTCCGGTCTTCACTTCCAACAATCTGCCAGCAAACACCACCGTCAGACATCCCATTTAAAGTAACTATAGTTAAACACAGAGTATGAGTCTGGTCATAGGTAACTTTACCTTAATACATGGAGGCATGGTGATGTTGAGGTTGCAGAGCACATGTTGGCTGTCCTCATACTTTGTTGTCTTACGCAGGAAAGACAAAAACCCAGTTGGCTCTTTACTGCTGTCTCTCACCTTAGAAACAGGCAAAGCAACGATGAGTACGGTGGGCATGGAGCTGATGGAGTAACACTGAGCAGCAAAGAACACAAAACCAAAGAAAGCCTAAATCTAACACCTTAACAGAGACTGGAAGTCGGTTATCTCTGAAGGCCTGGAAGCTGAAACAGCGAGGCTGCTGCGTGGCCTTCCTCACTGGCACGAGATTCCCTGAACACTCCAGGTGAAGCGGCATTCCTTCCATTACCTGCACGACGTCATGGAGGCATTAGTCAAAGCAGAAACACAGAGCATGCTCCCAGCAGACCTTGTGTCCACTTACATCACAATAAACAAAGCTCACATCATGAGTCTAAGGCTTTTAACCAGTAATGTAGAAATACTGACCTCTATGTCTCTGCTACGAGCCACTTCTGTGAAGTTCTCGTGTTGTTCCAGAGTTTTGTCCATCTTGTCGTCAGTCATGCAGTAGCAGCGCAGACGGCCTTCGCGCAGCTCATTCATCTTTGCAAACACCACAAACTTGGCCATGTAGGGTACAGCTGACAGCTCTCTATAGAGCAGGTTGGCAAAGGAGACGGCCTCAGCTGTCCGAGGACAGTCTGCGAGCCAAAATCTGAGAAGAGGCAATCATATGTAATCACAGTGTTGCATGTAAATGTACTCTGTCTTCATTAATCACAGTCAAGCTGCTCCACTGAAAATAGCAAATATTTACAATAAGCCGTTTTACAGTACAGAGATTGATCTATTGTACGTGAACTCACCGTGCCGAGACATTGGTTGTGAAACTGGCGCAGTCATTAGCATAGACAAGCTTGGTGGTGCCAGTGATGTCCTCCCATTGGGCTGGAGCTGTACCACCTGGGAGTCAGACAGGATGAGAAAACTGAGTGATCAACGCTCATTTCTACAAAGCATAACAAACAGTCTTTTATCCATCTGTGGCGCTGACATCTTTCTCCACTGTAAATGAGCACTTTAGCACCATAAATCCTTCTTGCCATGGAAGCAATCTGCTCCCATTGAAACAAACACATATAATTACTCAGCCACCCACACAACTCTGAGTTGTGGCATTCGGTACCTATGACTGAGCAGAGCAGACGCAGGCTGGTGGTGTCGCCCTCCCCGGAGTCTCGGGGGCTGTCCCTCCAGGACGGGGGCAGGGGGATGCGCAGGCCGATGGGTCGGTGAAACTTGCGCCGCCGAGGCTCCACGGTGACCACGGGGCTAAAGTTTGCTTGGTTACCCAGCAGCTTTGCAACAAGCTCATCTGGAACCGGCTGAGCCTGAGGGGGGAAAGTAAACGACGGAGAGAGGGGGCACGTGATGGAGGAACAGGTTTGATGATGTGGGAAATAACCCAAAAGAGGGAAACATGAAGAGGCAATGGAGGTTTTAAAAAATAATGAAATAAAAGGACAGCAGGCAGATTGAGATAATAGTAGGTGGATAATGAGGTGATGGAAAAAGAAAAAAGGGTAAAAGCGAGGACAAGCAAACCAGGAAAAATTGAAGAGAAAGAGAGAGAGAAGTCCACAGTGAATAAAACGTCTCATAGTTGAAACAAAACATTTGGAAAAACAATAGCAACACAAACTGGTTGTAGGACTTAATAGCTTTTTTTATTGTAAAATGTAACAATGAGTGTTAACAAGAAGCTTTTACAATCATTAATACAAAAGGGATATCGCAGAAAAAAAGGCACTGTGGCTTTTCACAAGGCCATTCAAGACATGATGACTACAATAACATTATAGGTAAATAGATATGTTCCTAAAAAATAGTCGTGAAATAGTTCAAAATAAATCTGCTCTGAATATTATAACAATTTCTATTTAACTTACATTCAGTTACATTCACTATTCTCATCTCGGAGGTTACAGGATGTGTGGTAGCATGTTAGTCTACAAGACATGTTTAGTTTAATATGAATTCATTTGTGTGTCTAAAGCTAAACATGCAGTCGAAGGTCCATTCACACCGTATCCATCTTTCATTGTTGATTTACTGATAAATATTCTGACATTAGAATCACATCTGATCATTAAAACCATACCTACATATTAATAGAAGACTTTGAGTTAGACATTTTTTTAAAAGTTTGTTACAAATAGAAATTAATGCAAGCAGAGTCTTGAGTGGAAATAAAAATCTTGCCAGGAGAAAGAACATGCAAAACAGTAGAGTGGGTATATTTAACCTGTCAGTATTAAATCACATGCAAACAGAATCTTGAAATCTCAAGTCAGCAAATCTGAGAAAATGTACAACAGATATATCCACAAGAAGGAAAGGATGACATTTAATGTACCTTTAGTTTAGAAACCTTAACAAATGCTTTTGATTAGTGGTACAAATAAGCCAAAATAAATCAAAATCTTATGACTGTTGACTGGATCGTTGCTTTCAAAAGGTTTAATCTGCAGTTTAACCATATTAAAGAATTGCAGGTCCAAATGTTCTGATTTTAATCTTACAGTTAACAGTCCAGTGAAACGGTATCATTAATTCCTTGATCTGAAACAGGATGTTTGTGTGATGGACATTAGACACTGAGAGCTAAATCATGAGGGGGATGTTTGTGTAAAGAAAGCTGTTTGATTTGATAAAATGAGCAGGAAAAAAATACGCTGAAAAGGATCCTCATAAATATGTTCTTTATAAAAGCTTACTGTTGAATTGAATGCGCTATATTATTTTAATACTTCTCATGTCTTTGGTGTGCATGTTTGAGAAAATTTGGCCTGAATAAAAGCAGCCAAAAACTCCAACAAACAGTGAAGAAAAAAGTAAAAAGTTCTGAAGCTCACGTGTTCAGGTGTCACGTTGTGAAGAGAAAGATTTGTGTTCTTCTAAAAGACGGCCTTTCAGCGCATTTTTTTCAACATTAATGATACCAAAACCACTGGAAAATACATACACAGTCTGTCCTGACAAAAACAAGTATGCAGAAGATTAAATATCTCTTAGATGTCTAAAATTATTGTGTTAAATATACTAAATATAAAGTACAGGGCTTGCCAGTGACATAAATACATTAGTGAGAAAGACGTCACTGAAGACAAAACAAACAAGAACAATATCAGCACTGAATGAGCAGTCCACTGTTGTATGAAGGTGCCAAGTGCATGCAATGGATAAAATAAAAAAGGCAAAAAGGTCCTCTAAAAATGTGAAAAGCAAAACAAATAATATCAGAAAATGAAATCAGGAAAACTTGGCACAAGCGCTGATATGATCAGGTCATTCCACAAACAATCAAAGTAAATCCAACATGCTTTTTATTTTCAGGCAACACAGGCATTAACGATTCTGTCTCTGCTCTCCTTCCTTCTCCTCATCGTCCCATCTCACCTGCAGCCCCAGGCGGACTCGTTTGGTGACCGCCGTCTCAGGAAACGTGGCCTGGACCATCGGCACAAGTTTACTTGTCAGCGAACCGCCCTCAGGACCAATCAGGTCGCTTTCTTGCTGCACTCGTGACACGACAGCGAAGTAAAGGGGGAAGTCGGTGGAGATGATGCGGCGGATTCGCTTCTTTCCGAGTTCCTCTTGACTTTCCAAGTCTGGAGGGGAGAGAAGACACGGTTATATTTTTTAGAAAGCGATGCCACCCAGTGACGTGTGCGAGTCCGTCTGAAGTCGACCGTGTCGTGCTTAAACTCTCACCTTCATCCATTCCGTTGAGGATTGTTTCTAGGACCTCGTCACCGTAGCGATTGCGGTGTTCCTTCCACACTGATCCATTTTCACTCCTCAGCACCACGAGCTCCCGATCGCCACGACCCAGAGCAGCAAAGTGGGGGATCTCCACTATCACCGGTCTGCAACGCACATGGAAATATACACAATTACATTAAAAATATATAGAAAATGTAAAAAAAAACAATACACGCCAAACAGGCATTGCTTGTATCAGCGTTCAGGCTGTTCTACTGTTGTTGAGCCTGTTGGAACTGATGATGTGAACATTTGGAAAAAACTTCACTATGTCATAATTTGAGTAATAATAGTAATAATAAGTACAATATTTTGCAGATAATGTAATTACTTATAACAAATTACATCCACTGGGGCAGAAAATTTCCTCAACAAAATGAAAACAGTAAATCAAATGCAGGACCAAACTGACTGTTTATGCAGTTTGTTCCAGGTGAACAAACAGCAGAAAGTTTCCTCACCCCAGGAACTGCATGCTGGCTGGACCCAGGGAAATGATCCTGCTGGCCAGCCCCTCTCCCTCCACCAGCGGAGGGGGGCTGGTCAGCTTCTGCGGCTTCACCAGGCGGCAGGTGATGCGGGTGGGTGCCGCACACGTCCGTGGAGGTATGATGACACGCAGACCATTATGCCTGCTGCCTCGCATGGAACCGCCCCGAGCGTCCACCATAAAACTGACCAGGAACCTGCCATTAGACAAAGATTGTGACAGTCAGCTGCCTGACTGGATACCGAACAGAGATCAAGAGAAGTAAAAGGTTTTCTTCTGTGCTCGCTGCACTGACCCAGTGTGTATGGGACTGGCCACCGGGCTGACATTGTCTGACGTCTCGGTTGCCGGGCTGCTGGGAATCAGCGAGTCCTCGTCATATTCTTTGGGCAGTGGAAGTGGAGTGTGTTGCTGCAGCAGAGAGAAAGATAAAGTGTTTGTGATTCTACAATAATGTTCATGTGTTAATCAGAGAGAGCATTAACAGAGCTATGATGAAATATTACACCTAATTTGATGTTTAAAAGCAGAGATTCCCATTTTAAATGTATGAAAATGACCACATCACTTTCCATGCAAGGTCACTTACAGGTGTACATTTAGACACTTTAATCAGAATGGTGTATTTTAGATTTTTTTTTTTTTAAAAACAACAACAAAACAACAACACATCCATAATACACAAGCCTTCATATTGATACAATTCCAGCCTTAGTGTGAAAGTTAATTCCTGACCTTGGAAACAGCATTTTGACTTTAAAATGTTGACTTGGAGCTTTTTACATTTTTGTTTTTTGAACTCCAAGCAGTTTCAGGGTTTTTGTTGTTGTTGCTTTGGTTACTTTTTTGACTCAATGTGGGCTCATTTTCCACTGCAGCATAAAGTCCTGCATCTCAACAGAAACAGTCTAACTACGGACAGAAGTAGAGAAAACTCAGAAATAGCATCTGTGCAGTATGACACAGTTATAATGCTGTAGATCATAGAAAACAAAAGCACTGAAGTTGAACTTCTTTGCTTTTTTATTTTACAAAAACAGAAGAAGTTTAGAATGAAGTTGTGCAATATTTTTTTAAATAGATGTTACTCATACTGGAAAAATAAAGGCTGACTGTATATTTTACCATTTATATGAATATGTTTTCATACGTCTTCTACCTGTTCTGTGTGAACACAGGCTGCAGTTCATCTGAACTATCCATGAATTTTTGCCACTGGGTCACTAATGGCTTACTTGTTGTGCTAAAGAGTGCAGAATCTGTTTCGCAAAAATGTATATTTTTGGCAAAAGTGATGTAGATGAAATATCAAGATTTTAAGGCTAGATTTGGGTTCTTTTTTTCTGACAGAACTGTGGGGCACACAGTTAGTTCAAGGAGGATCACTAAGCTGAAAATCAGGTGATTATTTCTATATTTACCATTACTGACTGTGATAAATGGTGTAATTTGGGTGATTTTTATTTAAAGATAGCATGTCTTTCAACCCCTTCAGCATGTTTTACGGTTCAGAGAAGGTTTAATAAAAGACTATTAAGGATCTGGTGTTTTAAGAGTTTGGTGCAGACTACAGAGTAAAAGTGTGGCTTTCTCTGCTTCTTCAGTTTTGACCATTTGACCACATTCTGGATGTGTAATATAAAAACTCCTGGTGCAGCCCTTTTATGCTTTTAAGTATCCCAGTCAGACTGCTCTGTACATACCTGATCTATCTCATGTTCTTTCAGGATGACAGTCTCTGGAGAGACACGAGGAATCCTGGGAATGGCTGGCGAGTAATTCCTGTTGTATGAAAAGAGAAAAAAACAAGTCAGATTGAAGACATCTCCTTCCATGTGAGCTCCTCCCCAGTGTTCAGCCTGGTGTTTAGTGTGTGTCTGTGTTGCATCCTCTTCTATCCATCCACCTATTAGCTCATGGCTACTAGCTTGGCTCTCTCCCCTGCTTCCCCGCCCAGCCCCCCTTACGCTGTGCCCAGCCCTCTCTCGTACTCCAGTGATTTCTTGGGGGAGAGGAAATCGTCATCATGGTCTTTCATGTCATCCATCTTCATGTACCTGGCCCCTTCTGTCCCCAAGAGCTCCTCTCCTTCAGAGAACAACATGCCAAAGAGAGCGAACAGACCGTGGTCAGGTTGGTGAAACAGCACAAGAGAAAGAGAGAAACAAAAGAAAAAGATTGTTAACTAGTGGTTAGAAGGGTTAGACAACATGACAACCCAGGACTTAGATGATGGTTCTGTTATGTCGGGGTTAGACTGGTGAAATGAAACATCAGTGACAGTCTTCTTTACACTGACCTTGTTACTGCCAGTGGCAAAATAATAAAGCAAACAGAGTACGTTCATAGGAACAATAGCCAGGTGCTGAGTCCAGCACTTTTGATTCAGAATCCCTGATCATTACTACATCGAAGTAGAAGAGGAAACATAATAATAAATGCAGACTTGAGACTGGACTAGACGAAAACACGACAGATATGCACAGTGCACTATCCCTGATGACAGCATGCATCAGCATAATCTCATTCTGAAAATGTGTTGTCTGGAGAATAAACAGTTCCTGGTAGAGGAGCTTTAGAGATCAGCTGCTTCACAGAGTGATGTATGAGGAGATTTGCTCTAAAACACACGACTACAAGCACAGAGGCAGTCAGAACAGCATCATTCCTCTACAACACAGGAGAACGCCGGCACAAGCTGTTCTCTGCTCTCCTTCGAACAAACAGCATGTCTGGATGTGAGTCGAGGTGGGCTTTGGTTACTTACCCCCCGAAAAAGGCGATAACGTTTAAGAAATTCACCAGCAGCGACAGGGAGTCTTCCCTGTGTGTGAATTTGTATGAGCACAGCTTGTGAGAGTGGGAGTCTGTACGAGGTCTGGAGCCGGAGTGATGTCGTAGGTGTCATTATACTATGTTAGACTCTGTGAGAGATCTTCCCACAGGTTCATATGAGTCAACTCATGTCCTGTATATTCTCTGTCTTGTGTGCCACGTGTATGTGTGCGTTGTGTAGGCAAAGTGTTACCATATCACATAATCTGCCAGTATCACTTTACCATTCCGGATATGTGATGTGTCTTTAAGATGGCGACTCAGCTACTTTCTATATTTAGAGCAACACTGACAATCTGTTGGTTGAATTATCAAGGGGACTAAATATATCAAGACATAATATCCGCTGACATTATTATCAGCAGTGTGGCAAACTTCAGGAATAAAAAGTTTAACCTACCATATGGGATTTGTGTGGCCACTTGGGGGCAGCAGAAGTGAGCTGTGATCTATGAACTGACATATCACTCAAAAATCTCAGGAACAGCTGCTTATTAACTCCAGACACAGAGAAACCACAGCATTTATTACCAGCAACGAAAACGTAGCAAGTATTGTGTTCATCTTGAGTCCGTTTGTGTGAGTGCGACCACGGAGGAGACAACTACAGAAACTCCCACAACTGAGTAGTTTGGCAGGTGTTTATATGGGTTACTGTGGCGTAACAGCATCACAACTGGACTAGACACGCTCGCGAAACTTTACAGGGCTGTAGTTCAGATCAAAATTAAAGCTGAGCTCAAAGACGGGTGTGGTCCGACCCATGAGTCCCGAGTACTCATGTATTGATGTAGTAGTAACTAGTGAGTACTCAGAGATCGGCATGTTGAGGCTAGTGTGGTCCCATCACAAGGTGGTCTCTACTTTGGTGTTGTGTTTCTGTCCAGCTGATGAATCAACTTTTACTGTCCTTTTACGCTCTTTATCAAATTCTGAAGGAAACATCTGGCTTAATGCTACACAGTGGGTATCATTATTCCTTTAACTGAAAACAGCTGCATATCACAGTGGAAATTCTACCTAATATAACCAGAAAGTGGGCTGCAAAATCTAAACAGTTCCCTGAAAGTTGCTGTAATCCTGAGAATAGCTGCTGAGTCAGGTGATAATTATCTGACTGACTCCTTTTCGTTTCCTGTCATGTGACGTATCGTTAAGGCAAACATGTTTAGGCATTTTTAAGCCATCATTTCCTCTAATTACCGACCAAATTTCCAGCCAATGAACACAAATCACATGACGGGAACACAAGACAGTTATAAACGACGTGGCACATGATCGACACCACAATGGAGGCAAATTTGAATGTAAACATCCACATTTCAGACAACGCTATGAACTTTAAAACCTCACAGAGGAGGGGGTTTAAAAATTTGGTATGATATTAGTAGTCATGGATGCGATACTTATAGGTTTGATCTATGTGTTTGCTGTCACTGTTACTATATAAAACGAGGATTTATGTCTGAACATGGAGAGAAAAAGACACCTGGAGAGTTAGAGAGTGACGATGTTATTGAAGGGACATATAGAGGTTACAGGTATGGGTGTTATGTTTGCATGCCAATGAGAAACCAGAGCCACCATCACAGTGAGTACCACTACAGAGGAAACGAGAGAGAGAGAGAGAGAGAGAGGCAGGGGAACAAAAATGGAGTGAGCTTGAAATGGAGCACCAGACTTTTTGACAACGACCTATGAATGCCGCACAAAGAAAGAAATAGACATTCATACCTAATGTTAGCTGTGCAATTCCTAAAAAAAGGGCAAAAGGCAAAAAAAATGAGTTGAAAAAAATGAATATTTGCGTGACCAATTCAAACATCAATAGTTTCCTACAGTTTTTTAGTCATCGCTAATAGTTTCAGTGCCGTACCTTCATCCTCAGACACGTCTAGTATCTCATCCACTGTTTCTGGGAAACTCATGCGATGTTTCTCTGTGGTCGTCTGCAAGAACAAGAGAGAAGTCTGAAACTTTTCTAACAGTATTTCCATGTGTTCATCACGGCCACATAAAGCCCGTGCTGCATCCATAGTAGCAGGTTTTAAACTTCTCACCATGGAAACCGTCTCCTCGGTGACAAGCTTTAGGACGTCAATCACAGAGATGTAGCCCAACCTCTTAGCAATGGCCAGGGCCGAAGTGCCATGCTGACAGGAAGAGAGCGGTACAGTGATCAGATCTCCGAAAACCAAACTTTATGGCAGCGGATGAGGAGGGGGGACCTATGTTAATACTCACTGTGGTGGTCTCGTTGGGCTGAGCGCCATGCTTCAGCAACAGCGTCACGATGTCTGTGTGTCCCTGTTGGGCTGCCTGGTGCAGAGGAGTGTAACCAAGCTGCAAGAGAGGTGAAAGGCGAGATAAAACAAGCTATATGAAAGTGACATTTTTACAGATCAAACATCTAATCGACTGGCAGAAGAAGATGATAGAGTTACTTGTAGTGCTACATCTAATCTTATCAATTAGCTAGTTTTTCTGCTCCAGCTCGTGGACAGATGTGACTCGACGGTTTAAGGTTAAAGCCCCAACAATGCCAAGCTGCCACTGTTGGGCCCTTGAGCAAAGCCCAATCTGTTACATTACCACCTCATCATGACTGACCCTGCACTCTGATCCCAACTGTAATATGGCAAAAGAGAATTTCAAAGTGTGTTAATGTATTTGTGAGAAATAAAGGCGTTTCCTTCTTCTAGACAAAACACTTCTCGTCCCAACACTTTGTATGTATGATGAGTTTCTGCCATCATTTCAAGTTGCAGTTTCCATATACGTCTTCTTGTGTTCCCTCAGTTCAGACACTGAGTAATGGCTAGAAATGTATTTTTTTTGCAGAACATTATGATGTTACAGTGAAGTCGACCTTTTGGATGTAAAATGTCATGACTTCATTATTTTATCCTATGAGCCATTTGTGTCGAACTTAGTCAAAATTAGCACACGGATTCTAGACAAAAACGTGTTTTATGAGGTCAGAGTGTCCGTTGACCATCAATATCTGATCTGCTCATCACTGAGTCCAAGTGAGAATTTCTTCAAATCCCCTTTAGGCGAGCAAGAGATACTAAATTCATGGGAAAAGGACGGATGGACGGAGCGATGTACAAAACAAAAAGATAATGCTTCCAGCCTCAGCTGTCACTGGCTTGGTGAAATAAACAAGCAACAGTTTTAAAGAGTTACTGTAAATTTTTCCAGCAAACCATGTTTTAGAACAAATTTCAATCCCCCATCCCCGATATGAGCATAAAAGTGCATCCTCTAGGTCCGGTCTTTGCTTTACATGCTAATAGATTACACTAGAGACATTAAAAAAGCCCATTAAACCCCCCTGCTATCATCACAACCTGTGCTTTTAACTGTCTAATGGACTCTCGCTGTATTTACTAATACAGCGTACTGTAACCGTGACTCATGCTCAGGATGATTTTGTTGCAGTTTTATAACAAAACCAGGGGGAGGCACTCACCCTTGTTTTGCTGTTGACATTGGCCTGTTGCTGCAGGAGGAACTTCACCATTTTGATGTTGCCATAGTGACAAGCTACATGGAGAGGGGTGTAACCCATCTGATGGAGGAGAGAAACAGTAAAAACTCTTAAGCACAGTCCTGATCAGACACAGAACTTCAGCGTCTTAACGACCTTCTGCTGTAATTTGGTTACATTATGTAGATTTGATCCTATACGGAGTTCATGAATATTTCATTAAATAATGGTTCAAACTCAAACAAGGTTAAGTTGTTTCAAGAACTGATTATTGACATAGAGATGCTTTCGAACAGCATTATAGGAATTAACAAAGGAGGATGTAATTACTATTCCCGTCATATAACCATCAGCAATGAGCTCATGAGGCCATTTATGCTACGTCTCAAAGTGCACATCACAAGTAGTTTCTAAACTGACAAGGCTTTAACAACCCTGAAAGAGTTCAAGGTGAAGCTGTCTTAACCTGAATATTCTGTCTTCTGATTGCTGGACCATGAAGTGAAGAAGGTCTTACCCGTGTGGCTGCATAGACTGAAGCCCCCTGCTTCACCAAGATATCAGCGATGCCAACATGTCCCTCCTGTGCCACCAGGTGGAGGGGGGTTAATCCACTCTATGAGGCAAATACATCAAACACAAAACAAATCAAGTCACAGTTTAATCCTGTTTTAGAACAAATAAACACTCGGGCCACATTTCTGTCATTCTTTAATCAACTAATCTTGCCTTGTTGCCAAGGTTGACGTTGGCCTGTTTGGAGATGAGCAGGGACACCATGTCGGGCCTTCCTTCCTGCGAGGCCAGGTGGAGAGGTGTGACTCCCTGCAGTGACTCAGCATTGGCCGAAGCTCCGTACTGCAGCAGGCTGTTAGCCACCTCCACCTGGTTCTGCTTGGATGCTATGTGGAGGGCAGTGTATCCGTTCTGGAGAAGAGACATGAGTTGCGGTTAGAAAAATATGTCCACGATCGTAAGTCACTCTGCTTGAATTATGTGCAGGCTCGAGTGTATCTCTTTTTTATTTACCCTGGCTGCACTATGCGGTGACCCTCCTTTGCTGACAAGTAAGTTAACTACATCCAGGTTGTTGTGATGTACAGCGACGTGCAGCGGAGTCAGACCATTCTGTAAAAAGAGGACCAAAAGTTCATTAGACTGTAGTAAATCAAACCATGCTTTATTCATCTTTTGACAGTTCCTTCTGTACAGCCAAGTCCTATTTTTCTCACCTTCCCAGCTGCGTTGGGGTTGGCTCCTCTCTCCAGCAACAGCTCGGCTACATCCACCTTGCCGTACTTGGAGGCCACATGGAGCGGAGTGAAGCCTTTCTGCAGAGGCACCAACAGGGAAGTGGACACAGTGTTAAGATTACGTAGGAACTGTGTAGGCCTCAAAACAGCCAAATGCGACAGAAAAAAGTGTGCTTCACCTTGGTCATCTTGGTCTGCTGAGCCTCCATGTCCAGGAGGATGCGTACGGTTTGCACATGGCCTTCCCGGGCAGCGATATGTAGAGGTGTGTGTCCTGCTGTGGTGGTGGAGTTGGGGTTGGCTTTGTGCTCCAGCAGAAGCTTCACTATCTCCTTGTGGCCCATCCGAGAAGCACAGTGCAGAGGTGTTTGGTCATCCTGGACGGGGAGAGGAGACTTATTATGACATCTAACACACTTTATGAAACACCTGAACTCAAAGGTTTTCACCGGCAACCTCATTATCCTGTTTTAATTTCCCCTATGATCTCTATTACCAGTTAAAATGAGGCTGTGGTGAGTAGGAGGGAAATTAGAGGATCTGCTTCGTCTGCCAGGAATCAGCTTGCTAAACAGGCTTTTTTAAATCAGCGCTTCCAGGTAGCATACCGGGGCTTTCGGAATATTTACTGTATCCTTTTGCATGAGTTCATGTATATGCAGATTGTGCTTTGGTGTGTGAAATCTCCACCTTGGCCTTGGCGTCCACCGGTGCTGCATTCTGCAATAAAAACTCTGCCACTTCATAGTGTCCCGCCCGAGATGCCATATGGAGAGGAGTCTCCACTTTCTGTTTACACACAAACAGAAAAAAAAAAGCAAAGTCAGACTCAACAACAATAATGTAGGACAGTGGGAGTGGGTTAGATGGTTTTGAAATTTCTACTCACTACATTGGAGGCGCTGGGGGAAGCTCCTTTCTGCAGCAGGATCTTAACGATGTTGAGATGACCCATAAACGATGCCACGTGGAGGGGGGTCAGGCCAGACTGTTGGAAAAGAAGCGCAGAAGGAACTTTCAGATTTATTGAAGCACCTGGTAGATTTTTTTTTTACTTTTAGTGCTTTTTCGATCAGTGATTCTTGTATATTTTTTGCCGATCCTTTACCTCAGTCACAGCCTCTAATGACGCCGATTGCTTGAGCAGAAGGTCCATCACACGCATGTGGTTCTTTTTACAAGCAATATGCAGAGGTGTAAAGCCATTCTGGAAAAAAAAAAAAAATATTTTCTCACTACGAAGGTAAAAAATCAACTTGTTGGATCATGACAGTGTATGCTTGTCACTAACCAGAGCCCTGGAGTTGGGTTTGGCCCCTTTGTCCAGCAGTACTTTGGCCATGCGGTGATGGCCACAGTGTGCTGCCACATGCAGAGGGGTAAGATGGTCCAGTGTGATGTCGTCAATTTCCGCATTGTACTGCAGAAGTTGCTTGACGCAGTCCATGTGGTCCCCCTGCGCTGCCATGTGGATTGGAGACAGGCCATTCTACAAAAAAAAACCCCACAAAAAACCTGTGTTGACATTTTCATCGCTTGCAAAACAGGAGGGAAGCAACTTGTCTTGCAGTGAAAACAATCAGAGCAAAAGGCAGCAGCAAGAGGAATCACTGGTTGTGTTTGACTGCGATGAATCACCAACCTCCGCTTTCATTTACTTAATTAAAACCAGAGAAAAAGCACAAAGAAGCTCACGGATTTGCACTCATAACCAAAGCAGATGGTGTTCTGTTGATTTTTTTAGGAGGAATTCCCTTCAGCTGTCATATGTGGTTTACCTTCGTCTTTGCCTGGATGGGGGCTCCGTGGTCTAGCAGGATCTCTATAATCCTGACATGACCATTTCTGGCTGCGCAGTGCAGAGGAGTAAGTTCATCCTGGGGAGAGACAATTGTTAGTGATTTAGTTAATGGTGCATCAAACTAGAAACGAAGACACTCGGTGAATGAAAGAGCTTTGGAAACGATGGGATAGACGTCTGCTGCACCTTGGTCTTGGCATCGATCTGCGCCCCTCTGTCCAGCAGGAGTCGGACCATGATCACATTCCCCCGTCTGGATGCAATGTGCAGAGGAGTGATGCCGTTCTGTAGAGAGGCACAGTTGAGCTTAGACAAACACAGAGAGAAGAGAAAGCAAGGACAAATGATCGACCTTCTGTTATCATTAGCTGTTCCCTACCTTTGGGGTAAAGTTGACATTGGCTCCCCTGTTGAGCAGCAGTTGAGCTACGTTCAAGTTTTCATAGTGTGCAGCAATGTGGAGGGGTGTGAATCCAGTCTGCAGGGACACATCAGGGAGAAAAAATGGCACGCTCATTAGCTTTGCATTTTAGAAACACAAAGTCAAACCATACAAAGACAACAAACGCAGGTGCCCATTCCGTCAGTGAATGCACTGTACGACAATAACTGCAGACATTCACACACACAATACTCCACACACCTTGCTGAGTACATCAGGATTGGGGTCGTTCTGCAAAAGCACTGCGGCTGTGCGAGTATCGTCGTTGCGTGCTGCAATGTGCAGCGCAGGGAGGCGGACCTTTCCCTTGGTGCCGTAGTTGATGAGCAGGGCTACGACATTTTCATGTCCCTGCTGAAGAGCCACGGCGAGAGGAGTAAATCCATCCTGCAGCACACCGGAGAGAGTTAGAGAAGAAAGGTTGACTCGTGGAGAGAAAGTGGGAGTCATGTAAGGAGAGAGGCTTATGAGAACAAAACGGAATGGAAACACAGCGAGCGTGGCTCAGCAAGGATGGGATTGAGGAGTTTGGGGGATTACTCTTTAAAAACTTCTCTCGGTTCTTTGGGTACCTCTGTTGGAATGCTCTGATTGGCTCCGTTCTCCAGAAGAAACTTCACAACCTCTAGATGGTTTTCTTGTGCAGCCATGTAGAGTGGAGTGAAACCTTTCTGTCTCAGAAAGACACACGACAGACAGGCGCACACACACACAGCAGCAGCAGCAGAGGAGACACAAGCACAGCAAGAAGGAGACGGTCACAGATGCACACACACAGGGATGTACACAGAGAGGAAACAGCAACACACAGAAATATTGGAACAGAGACACGTGTTAACAGATGGAATTGCAATAGTTACTACAGTGGTTTCGAAGTAAAGTTCCTATGGTAAGTAGTGACGAGCAGCCTCAGTGTGTCCTGCAACCACCGCTGTGAGAGCCGCTCCAAGTCTCACCTGGGACTGAGCGTTGACGTTGGCCCCGTAGTTAACCAGCTCTGTGACCACCTGCTCCTGCCCTGCCAGGGCTGCAATGTGTAGGGCCGTGTTCCCTTTCTGTTTCAACATGGAAGAGTATGTGGTTATAATAAGCACAAAGTATTACAGATGAAACCCCACGTTGCATGTGGGTTTTTGGACAAAAACATTGCTTCATAATTTTTTTTCAACACTGGTAGCAAAACTAAAACATAGATTTAAACCAGAAAGTATCTCAGCATAAGTAAAGAAGACACGCATTTAAATAAATATTCCAAATTTCAGTATCACATTCATTTCATTTTGATACGACATTTTGGTTGGTAATGGGATTTCACACCCAGTCCAGTACAAACATTAGGTTTGAAAATGGTAAAGGAATAGTTCAACATTTTCAGGAACTACATGAATTATCATGAGTGACAGATTTACCTGACTCCTATATCTGTATAATAAATATGACACCAGTAGCCAGTGTGTTTAGTTAAGTAAGAAACGGGGATAAACAGCCAGTTGAGTTAACAAAATCCACTCACGCTTTCATTTTGTGAAAGCCCAATAACAACAGTAAGTCAATGAAGTGAGAGCCTATCCTTCTGCTCAAAACAATATATTGATGCGTAGTTATCAAAATGTCAAACTATTCCTTTACGTGTGAAATCAAGCAAGTTTGTGATTTTTTTTGGACATGAGTTCAGACTGTAGGACTTTTTCTCCAGGATATTCTACCTTCGTGGTGGTCTCCAGTACGATCCCATTGTGGAGGAGCTCCAGCACCATTTTGACGTGGCCTTCTTTCGAGGCGAGATGCAACCCATTGAGCCCATTCTGAGTGAGAGAGAAGAGCAGACCTCATACTGAAGGGTCCTACGCGCACTGTGAGCAATGTTCCCTGATTTAAGACAAATAACCACACACACAGTATATACAAACAAACACACGAAGGCCATGCCAACTGAAACAACTGGTTTGTTATCACAGTGACTGAAGCACTCACAAACCACTGCAGGCAAATACTTACACTGGACACCATGCATGCGGTACTCTCAGAATCAGACTGGTCATTAGCAAAAAACAACGTCTACAGGGATGAAAATCAGGATGAGAAATTTTCATTCGATTAATGATGATGATGAGAGGAGGAGGAGGAGGAGGAGGAAGAGGAGGACGGGAGGGAGATGGCAGGCCGCTGGTCTCGTGGCTGGGAAGAATACGAGCCGTGTGGGATAGGTCTGACCTCACACAGCCTTCCTTCAGCCGCACAGGACATGTGAGGTTGGACCTTTCCCACACCACTGATATTATTCCTCTGAGTGGGGAGACCACAGCACACCATCACTCTACTGCAGACATAGGAGAGAGGGAGGGAGGGAGGGAGGGAGGGCGGAAGGGGAGGGAAGGGAGGCGATGGAGGAGGAAGAAGCAAGAAAAAAAAAAAAAAAAGGAAGGTAAGTTAGAAAAACAGTCCACAAACGGAAGGAGAGAAGGCGGTGGAGCAGTTGTTAGACTGAGAGGGATAGAAGAGGAAAGAAAACACAGTACGGGAGGGCAGGAGTGAGGCAGCGTGCTGGTGAGCGAGCCATGGCAGAGGTATCCACTCAGACAAGGAAACAGAGACACAACTGCCACAGTCACGCCTCCACCGGGCCGAACTCCCACCATACCGACACAACAGTCACACAACCTGAACAACAAGAACTCTGAGTTTAAGTGACGATCTACAACTTTAAAAAACAAATAAATTGCATCACTCTGCATCAAGTTAGGATTGTGTTAGATGAGTAAATAGTGCCAGTGTGCTAGTCGTAGGAATGTGAATAAATATAATTATAATAATAATAAAAATGCTGCAGCTTACATGTATGTTTTAATTGCACCTTTGCAATATTAAAGCCACTATGTGCAGAATTTGAAAACTCTTAACTTTGCTACCATCAGGTGGTGGTATAACAAAGACAGTGTAGTATGACTGAACATAACACATTTTACTATAAACCAAAAGAAGTCATATCGACATTATATAGAAATTTCTCACATTGGGGCCTAACTGCAAAGCAGTGTATGTGTTAAGCTGTAGATAATCACTTTAACTCAAATGCAATTAACACCAAAGAATAAAAATAACACAATTCCATAATGAATATCAACAACACAATTAAATTAAAATGTTTCATTCAGAAAAAAAAAAATATTGCAAGTCAAAAACTTTCCTGTATCAGACTCTCTCTGCCTGTAATTATATTTTTAATCCATGGGGTGTCTCCCTCCATCATTGTGAGGGACTTTGCCAATAATAGCCACTATACAGTGTCACTGTACACAAATAAATCTGTCGTTATGTGGGGTCTGCTATGGGGCCTGTGAATAGGCTTCATAGAAATCCTGACAGAAGCATTACCAGCAGTAATTACAAAATGTTGAGGACAGCATAAAGTGAATGGAAGAGAAACCATGACTAAGTTAGATTAATGAGGCAGAGGAATCTCTCGCGCACACATACAGGTTTTTTGGCCAAGTTTCAGTAGCCTGAGGGGCAGCAGTCGTAGCCCACTAACACTGCCTCTTCCTGGACACTCGAGGAACAACTGTCAGGGTAAAGGAGGCAGGATGGAGGAGACGGGGCGAAGGAAAGCCTCTGTCCCATTTATTACCGTCTCTGGAGACCCTGTAAGCTCTACCTGTCACCTTTAGCCACTGATTAACGGAGCATGCACGTACAGTGCAGGGCATGACTGAGTACACTGGCAGACAAATAGGCACGTAAAAGCACAGTGGTCTTACTCAGATACGTCATGCACACAGGACACTCAAAACACATACAGAAATAAAAGTACAACGAATGATCGTACACATGGACAAATGTTGAGCAGAAGATAATGCAAAATGATGAGTTTGACACCACGTATCTGTTATACAGCTCTTATTTTTACTTGAAAACTGTACGATAAACATAAATGCTGAAAAGTGACGAATCATTTCACTGTGTGTAAATAGCATTGGCTAAACTGTGCTGCTTTGTCAGTTCACACATTTCTGTTCTCTTATAAATGAAAAGTAAGAAGTCCACCCACCTTCTGAAATTTAATTTAATCAGTTAGAAAGCAGATAGGGAGGCTTGGACTGTGGGTACACGGACACTCATAAATACTCAAATAGTTCTGTTCTCGCTACGCACTATAACGCAGTACATCTGAGGATCCATTTTGCAGATAAGCAAAATTACCTTATGTGAATAAAAACGCCAAGAATAGCACGTACAGTATAAATAAAAATCCCTGGCTGACAGATGAGCTTGCCAGTCAGGCAATTCAATCTGGGGAATGTGCTCTCTCTCACCTGATTGGCTGTATTTATATCAATGCCATTTTTGATATGTTCCAAGGCCTTGTCCAGGTTGCCAGAACGGGCTGCTCGAAGAAAACTGTTGCCAGCATCTGCCTGCAAAGTGAACCAGAAATGGGGGAAAAAGAGGAGGGATACGGGGTATAAGAGAAAGTGAGAGGCACATAAAGTAGAGGAATAGAGAGGGAGAATGGAGAGGGAGACAGAGTTTGGTTATTATTATTGGAAAAAAAAAGACATTTGAAGGGCTGAGAACGGTAGCATGATGGCAGTTGTCCATCAGTTTTCCTCTCATTTCACTCCTCCCTTGTGATTTTGGACAGTGCAGTTTCAAAATCAGCTTCCGCACCTTGAAATTTGCGGGTGCGCTACCCTCCGAGTGTAAACCGATGTCAGAGCTCCACAAAACCTGCCCATAAACCTACCTGCTAGTCAGATAAGTTTCACAATACCAGCAGGCTGTGATGTACATATCGTGGCCAGCACATGTTTGGCTCTTTGTCTGGACTTTTTGTGCATATAAATGAAAGAGTCAGAGAGAGACGAAGGTAAATGGAGAAAGGACAGAGAGAGACGGAGAGTGATTCTTTGGTGAATCCTGGCTCACGGGCCAGCACATGGCACGTCTAGTGTTCTTGTCTGTGTTTTGTTTGCGTCTGTGGGCTTCATGCCTCTCCCAGGCCGCCATGGGTGCTGCTGAAACAGGATCACTCATGCGGCACAGGGGCAGAGCGAGGAGGAGAAGAAGCGGGAGCAGAAGCGACGGAGGGAGAGCCACAGGGAGAAGCTCGACTGCGGCAAACCCTGCACCTTTTCAATCCATTTACATAATCTCCTCTCTCGTCGAGCCCATCCCCACCCTACATCATCCCCCTTTTTTCATCTAACCAGACATCTCACAACACGCCGGTCAGGAAAACAAACAGGCCTGCAATCGCTTATTGTATCACACAAATGCAGATAGCAAATGCAAACCTACAGTTTTCTGTTCCAAACGAAAAACACCAGAAGCTGCTTGCCTCAACTTCATAACACAGTGCTTTGAGTTGTGTTGACTATTGTGGTGAAAGGGTTGTTGGTCCTCTTCTGACAGAGAGCGAGAGGGCCTGTGTAAAAGGAGAAAGGATCCACATGCCTGAAGTAGAGGCATAGCAACAAATGACACAACACACCCTCAGCATGACACCAGTGGCACAGCGCTGTGCAAAGACAGAGGTCACTTCAAAAAAAAAAAAAGAAGAACAGCAATGGCAGGGAAACAGAAAACTTTAAAAGGAAAAGCTGCTTCCAGCTGACTGCAGCAGCAAAACAACATCTGACAGTCCGTGTTCCTTCTATCTGATACAGAGACGAAGTTTATTCAGTGGCAAAGTTTCCTCTTAACAGATAAACCTCATACAGTGTAAAGTGACAAATCCTGGGCTTTTGAGGACACTTACGCAGGCGGAACCACTTGCTTCTTTGTCATTTTGTTTTTAGCTTTTGGTCATAAACAACTGAGAGGCAAACTACTCAGCAGCACAAAGCCTCTGAGTCACTCACACACACATGCTGACAGGCTAAAGACTGATGAGACATTCCCACACACAGAATGTCAAAAACAAAAATGAATTGCAAAAATAATGATAAGTGCACTTTGTGATATTTAGATCATGTTGTGGTAGAAAGAAAGAAACATCCCAAAAGCTCAAAAAATAGAAATCAGACGTTTCTCGGCTACTGGTTCTTGATTAGTTTGTCTAGTTGTTGGGTTTCGGTGTTCATAATTTCAAGGCTTTCTTGCTTCTTCACTTTAAAGAAGATGACAAACCTCCTCCCTCTACACAACAGCAACAAACTGACCCCGGTGCACACACACAAAAGCACCTGTTACAAGAGTTATGATCATCTCACAGCACCTTTAACCTCACATTTGGTTTTTCTTTGCAGAAATAGAGAGATACAATATCCCATTTTAATGCCACATATATATATGAGTGAGGTTTTACACTAAAATCTTGTTTTAATAATCGCTCCAGCTTGATTGTTAAACCTGCATGTGTTATGTATGAAATAACGAAATATAAATATCACAAGCACACAAGCGCAGACTGTGTCGGACCACCATGGTGACACTCAAAAAAATCCTCTCACCAAAGTTGGGGCAAATACAGCTGATGCAAAGACACACAACCTCCCACAGTATGCATGGTCTCACAGCGAATGGTAGCATGGCAACACCACAGTGACCCAGGCTGAGGCCTCTCTACAGTCGTCCAACCCCCCTACACTCAAAGCTCCGCTGCCTCCCCCCCTGAAACAGCCTGCTGAAGTTTACAAGACAACGGAAACCCATTCTCAAAAACCTCTCAGCTGGTTACAGCAAACTCCTCTTTGGTCAGTGAGTGTTTTCATGTGTGCGTGTTTCTGTGATTATCTGGTTGCGTCAAGAAGTGAGCAAGTGTTGCCGTGAGATAAGGATGCAGGGCGACCACACCCTGCCTCACACGTAAACACATACATACAGCGGTGAGAAAGTGTTATGTGGTAAATTCCCCTGCGACATTCTGCTTGAACTCTGGTATGATTTAGATGAATGAGTCCGTCTCCGATTATTCCCAAAGAGAGCGGACGAGCTCGGGGCTCCTGGGCTGAGCAGAAACGAACAAGCACATTAATCATACTGTTGGGAGCACAAGAAACACACAATAACCTGCTCAGAAGCTCCGCGGCCAACATCAGCAGGATCAACACACGCCGTTGTGCAACGTACATGCAACTGTCCTCAGGCTAAGACAGTGCAAAGCTCCTCGTAATGAAACTCATAATTACCGAGTAAAATTACCACCCTATCTCATCACAGAAAATCCTCTTCCCTGAACTCCCCTCTGCTTATCGTTCTCTCATTTTCTTTCCTGTTGCTTTCTTTCCCTCCTCTACCGCCTGCATCTTACATGTCTCTCTCTCTCTCTCTCTCTCTCTCTCTCTCTCCCCCCTTCGCTTGCCTCCTCTGCCGGTGCTGCAGCAGACAGGATGACATCACCCGCTCGCCGGTGGACTGCAGTGTTCAAAAACTCAGTGTGCACGTATGCATGAGGAGGCAACGTCCCGGCCGTGAAGAACAGACGACTGGACCTGAAGAATCGTTTTCACAATGATGATGTGATTTCATTTCAGTGTGTTTGTTTTTTTGGCGATAATTCTGAATGGAATCGGACTGAATGTGTGTATATGTGTGCGTGTGAAGGGGAGAAACAAGACAATGTGAGGATTGAATGGGAATGCTGAGATTCTGGAGGGTAGAAAGCAGACTCCTACTGCCTTCATGCTGCAATCTGATAATAAAGATCAGGATTTGACAAAATGGCTTCTGTACGTAAAAGGAATCTTTCTGTAAACTGTTCTCTCTGTCTTTTTGCAATATATGAACGCTGCTGCAGAATGACATGCATGCTGGATTGTAAACCCAGTCACCCTTTTCATGTCTGAAAATTACTACCATAGTCTATATACTATTACTCAAGTCATTACAGCTTGACAACAAAGCATGTTTCTATCATCACATGAGCTAAAACTGAACAAATTTCAGGTTGCATTTCTTTTGATTTTCACTAAGGATGCTTCCAAAGACGATGACCCACAGTTTCTGGATCATTTATTTTATTCTGCTTTACACTTATCTTGAAATCATTATTACATTCATATGAAGCAAGCAGGTCCACTTGCATCCATAGTTTAAACTCAACGTCTATTTGTCACCCCTTGAAATTAGTCGATTACTTAATCTATGTGTCATCATAGGTTAAGCCTTTTTTTAAGCCAAGCCTGTACAGAAAGAGGAATTCTGGGAGAATTTAGTTTGACAGAAATATGCAGCATGTGTTTTTTTTTTCTTTTTGATACCTAAATGATCTTTTGACCCCTGAGATGTATCTAGGACGCCACTGATTTAACACACCATGTTCTTTAGTCCAGACAGGTTCGCCTAAACTTATGGTCTCATTACAGGACACAGAAAAAACAAAATCCCAAAATATTTTGTCAATGCAATCAAATCCTGGAGCTCTCTCACTGCATGTCAGTGGAAGAATCTCTCTGTCAAAGATCAGATCTGCTTCGGAAAACCTCAGCATTTCTGTTCAAATTAACATAAAACTCACAGCAGACACATAGTCCTTCTCTCTCTCACACACCCTCGCAGCCATACGCAGGCGTTCAACACAACTACATGAATCTGCAGACACAGCACCAGGTGCAAATCATAAATATTTTAAGTGCCACCACAGCCATTTGCACACCCAGCAGAAAGGTGAAAATAAGGTTCCTGTGTATGTTCAACATGTCACAAGTACTGCTTCACTTGCAACAATTTCCTGAACTTTAAACAACATAAATTGCGCAAGCGCACCAAGCGCTGGACAAAGTCTGGTATTTTTACCTCACCAAACTCAATATCTGGACGCTTTTAAACTTACAGTCTGATTGCACAGATTCTGTGCATTTCAGTTGGAGCACTGAACGGCGGATATGGAAATTCCTGCAAAGTGCTTAAACAGCTATTTCATCCTGCTTTTCTGCTGACTTGCATTTGTTCTAGAAATTGATTTTCTTTTCTCTGTCCCTTTTTTCTCTGCCCTCCATCTCTGCCTTCATGTCTCGGGCTGCTTGAAGAGGTTGCAGCAGGCGGTTTCCGGCTACAGACATGTAGTAAGTGTAGAGTCTGTCAGGCTGAGACCCGGGGGACTGCTCAGCTATGGGAGCGTTTACAGGAAGAGAGCGAGCAGGGCACCAGGATGAAGCTGTAACATTCCCCCACTCAACAGCGTCTGTCTGCATGTAAATCTGCCCGTCTGTCCAGCCGTTTGTCTGTCTGCTTCTATTGCCTGTATGTAGCGAAGCGTATTGTCCCATTTTTACTATTTACTTTCTCACACTCCCAGCCTCCCCCACTCTGCAGCCCACTGTTTGTCCCTCATTGATTGTCTCTTATTCGGCCCTGCTGAAGCCTCTGCGCTTGTAGATGAGATTGTCATGGTTATTATTGTCATGGTTATTGTGATCTTTTGTGGAGGTGACAAAGAGGGTGAAAGCCATAAGGGTGAAGATAGGGCTTGGAACCTATAGAAGGTCGGCTCAAGATAAGATGGTAAACATCCTGCGCTTTACTGCACCATCATTATACAGAATACAACCATCTGGAGGACAGACAGAAGATATAAGAACATACGTAATTTCATTCCAGGTGGTGATCTGAAATCTATAAAGTCTAAAACTACAAAACCAGACAGTTGAACTTTATATAACTGATGGCATCACCTGTGCTGCAAATTTTGTTTCAGTGTCACACCTGCTAAAACAGCAACAAAAACCTGGTGAGCTCAGTGTTGTGGGCACGTTTTTTAAAAATAGTTTTGGAAAGTACATTTATTCTGACACTTAAAACATCTTCTCAACTTAATTTTAGATTGAAATATTGCACTTTTTACTTCACTACATTTATTTGACTGCTTCAGTGACAAGTTCCTTTTTTAGATTTTACCTACAAAACATGTATTATATTGAAAATGTATGTTTAAACGACCCAACAACATTACAATGCTGCTTACATGTAAAAAAAGCAGCAGCCGTAGTAAACACTCTGACAGGGGTTGTTCTGCATGATGAGTTGGTTTTAAGAAGTACTTCTGCACTCGACTAAAAGTTAAAGTCAGAACTTTATCTTCAGCATTTTTACAATGTGATATTGCACTTTCTCTGAATCTGAATACTTCTTCCACCACTGCTCGTTGTTATTCTCAGTTATATGAGGCCGATGCCACTATTTAAACTGATCACTGACTTTCCACTGGCAAGTTGGTCGGCTTACCTTCAAATTATATTTGGAAGGAACTGAATAATGCAAGATGTGAGAAAGTTCCAGAAAACTGGGTAGTCGGAGATGAATAAAATCCACTGACAGCATTAGAAAATTGTCTCTAGTCCATCCTCGGACTGATGAGCTATAAACAGAATAGGTACATTTCTATGAGTTGCATCATCTGCAGCTAAACCTTACAAACACTTCTTCTGTTACCCCAGGTAAACTCTGGCAGACACAATACAAGCACTCACACAGATGCAAGCAGTCGGGCCTTGTGAGCGTGTGCACCGTGTTGTTATTACCTGCGCTGGCTCACTACATGAAGCAGTCTATCGTTTTCTGTAAAGCTTCGCTGAAAGCATCTCATTAACTGGCCCGCTAATCAGTTTACTGACCTCTAGTTTACTTACCACAGCTAATCCTGGTTGACATCATACAATCTGAACATCAAACAAACGAACAAATGAGGTCAAAAACAAGATTAAGGAGGAACACAGAACACGACGCACACCCACACACACGTATACGCACCAACACTAATCTCGGACGCACATGCATCACAACTCTGAGAAGATACTACCAAGCAGCCAAGCTCACTCCCATGCTGCTACAAGAGGCTCCACCAAACAGACTCTCTAATATCACCTCTTTAGAGCTTTGATTAAAACCACCGCAAGTTAGTTTGTGCTCCATAAATCCCAAATCATTTTCTCAATAAACACAACCAATGTTTACTTGTCTTACTTTGGCTCTCTCATTTTTCTTGTCATTGGCGTCACATAAAGACAAGGGCATATTCAGGACGGGAAAACAAGAAGAAGCAGTGAAAGCCGGGCCAGGGAGAAGCCTCCAAAACTGTTCACATGGACGGATGGAGAACAAGAATGGTACTCAGCAAACTAGAGAGCAAACAGAGAGAGGCGTGTACTGAATAAAATGAGCTAAAGCAAACTGGACAAAGAGTAAATACAACATTCATGTGTGAGAGAAAGCGAATATTTCAGAAAAAAATACGGATTTAAAACGGGAAGCAAAGCGGATGAGAAAAGGTACAGGCCCATCACGGTCTGATGTGAAAGACAGGGAGAGTTGGCAGGTGCATTAAATCTGAGAAAATGCAACCGTGGATTTTATAGCAGAACAAAACATTACAGAGAGAAAAAAAAGAAAGAGAGAGAGAGACAGCACTAAGAGCAGCAGAGAGTTGGAGAAAGATAATATGAAGAGACAGAGAGCTACAGGACAAGACATGAGTGTATCAAGAGGAACGGCAGAGTTTGTGGTACTCACTCCAAAAGTGACGGTCTTGACTGGCATGCCTGTTGGCCCTCCACTCTGTCTTTCTTACGTTTTCTGTTTCTCTCAAACACACAGCTGTCTTTTTCTGTTGCCCCCTGCGAGTGCTGCCGTACAGGGCACACAGACCCCCATCCAACGTAAACATGAACACACACACACACACACACACACACACACACACGCCCAGACACGCACACTTGAGTAAGCATGGTGGGTGGAGAGACCGAGGAGGGTGGGGGTTGAGGGGATGGGGGCCCAGGGGTTTATCTCTGGAGGAATGCTGCCTGTATCTAAAGACACACATTTCACACACAGCCAAAAAAACAGCCGGGTCCCCCCCACACCTCCTGCTCCCTACACTCTCTCTGTTAGTTTCCTCACTGCATCCTCACTGATTCTTGGCTACTTTCCTCCCCCCCATTTTCTCACTTTCTCAAACTCTGCCTCACTTGTGTTTTGCCCCATTTTTTCTCCTCCATCTCCATCTTTTCCTCGCCCTTCCTCTCTCCTCCATCGCCCCCTCTATGTCCGGCTGTCCACCTCATCTGTCCTCTCCACCTTTCACATTTGTTGCACCCCAACACTCCGTGTCACCCCAACTTTATCCCTCCTTTCTGCTGTCCCTTCGTCGCCACACGTCACGCCCATCTCTGTGTCTCCTGTATGTTTTGTGACAGCCAGACAATCCATTTTTTTCACGGACCAGGCGATACCAGAATAGTGTAGTTACTGTGGCGAATGGGTGTGTTTTTTCGGAGCGGCTCTGTTTCAGTCTGTGAGGTGACTTACAGTGACAAAGCGCCTGGCGGGGGGGTTGCTGCCACCGCCCAGTGACAATAGGGCCAGACACATGGGGTGGGAGGGGGGGGAGCACGGAGGGGCCAGCCTCTCAAAAGGCCCTGCCTCTTTTAATAAAGCGTCCGTCATTCCTCGCTTGAAAAGGCCTCCTTTTCTCTACATCTCCCCTTCTCTCTCCCTCTCCTGGCTAAATGCTGGGAAAAGCACATCGCTGCCAAAACCATGCAGAGAGATAAATGCTAGTAGGAGAGGGGAAGGAGGGGGCATAGCAGAAAGAAGGCTATACACTACTCAGTACCACTGGACCGTGACCTGGGCAAAAACATCACGTGGGACCTCTGTCCTGTCCACAAGAATTGAGTTTAGACAGTGATGAGAGCTGTACTGAAAAAGAATGTGGGCCAGGGGACTACGGACACTAATGTCCATGAAGACATGACAAATTATCCTGTGGTCTTCCAAGAAAAGGGTCTGCAACTCTGACATAAACATCTTCTGGCTCAGCCTGCATCCAGTAAATCAGCTCATCTGAGGAGAAGAGTGGTGATATCTTATCAGGTGCTAAGTGATCAGGCCTTCTTAAGGTGTGGCAGCATTAAGCGATGAAAACATCCTGCCAGTGGCTTAAAGTTGCTTCCACTCAATAATGTTATTTCTTATCTCCTCATTTGTACTTTACTTGGATGTTTGAGCTTTAAGGCTACTTGTGTTTAAGGTTGGTTCCTCATCTGCTTGCATGACTTACACAAGCCTCCAATGCACACTGTACACTGTGGACCAAAACTTACAGGATAGACAAGTTTTGAATTCTTCATATTTGTCTAAAAACCTCTTTCAGGTGCCCATGTGTTTACTAAAAGCTTTCCTTTTTGCTGTAGTCCTTCCTCCTGCTTATGGTGGCCAATAAAAAATGCATAACTAAAGTTCTTGTTTTGTTTAAAAATAAAATAAAATATAAAAAAATAGTAATGATGAAATTTCAGCAGTCTGACTTCGACAAAAGTGAGTATTATCTAAGGTGGCAGTTTTTCAGTACTTGCCCCTCTGTCTATGTAAGATGCATACATGTAACATATGGACATATTTTCATACACTAAAATAAACGATCTGTGGCATCTCAAGGAGGGAATGTGGTGTTAAAAAGACTAAAACTTTGGAAGATATCTGATTGACCCGATAAACTCCAGAAACCCCATAATAGCTTCAGATAAACTTTGGAATATGTCTCTGTACAGGATAAGTACTCAGGTTTAGAGCTCGACTGATACTGGATTTTTGAGGTTAAAGTAAAAAAAAAAAACCATTACATATCGATATATTTGCCTATATACTTTATATATACATAATGATGGAGTTCATGTTTATTATCTTTCCAGCAATGTATTACACAGACTGCTTAGCAACTTACCACAAAGACAAGGCTTGACTCCACACCACCGTCTGCTCTGCTACATGTGCTGCAGACAGCGCTGAGTGCTGTAAACAATGGAGCTGGCACCTCTCTGCTGAACAAACTATGTGATTTTCAAAATTATCCCAAGCACCTTTTTCTGCATTATGTTCTGTACAAAAAAGTTTAAAATTGGTGCATCAGACAACATATATGCCAACATCAATATATCTATGACAGGTCAATATCAACCAATGATATCGGCTGACTGTTATATCAGTCGGGCACAACAGATTTTGTTGTTTTTAATGGCAGGATCCTAAAAAAGGGATCTTTTAATGGTCACTGTAAACAGGAGGAGTAATTACAGTATACAGAAAGTGTTTCAAAGTACAAATGGGCACGTGGTTGTTGTTTTAAGGCCGATTTGAAAACATGTGAACCTAATCTTTAAGCTGTGGAGGTGAAAACTTTTTGCCTAGCCACAGATTCTGGATTTTCTATGAGAAGAGTAGGTGAGAAAAGCATCAAGCCAGCATGTGATGCAGGTTGTGGGATGAACAAAAACTCTCAGCATCATGAGTATCTAGGCTGTAACTCTACACCGGAGTGCAAAGATGCAACCTTGTATATTCTCTTAAAGAGGCAGGACTCTCACTGACTCTCAAAGTCTGTGGCTCAGTGTGGTTTCAGGTCATTATCAAGCATATAGGCCACACTTCTGTTTCGTAATAGGGTTGATTTAAGTTCCAGAAAGACGTGCCCTCTGCACTCTGTGTCAAGCTCCTCTTGTTGGCAGGATAAAGGACTGCAGCTGTCCACGTGCTGCTTGTGGTGGTTTATTGCCCGTGTCTTGATGTCTCCGAGAACAGAGACCAGAGCTGAGAAAGTGGGGGAGAAATCAACATAAACAGGCTGTCAGCTGTCTTTCTTCAACCTGTTACACTCTCTGCCCTTGTCTGACCCTTACACTCCCTGCCTTCGCTTACACCCACATGCTGACTAACATCACACAGATCGCATTAGGGTTTAAGGATGAAAGCAGGTTGTGGTGACACAGAAGAACATCACTTGTCCAACACCTACAACGAACTGCAGCTCTGATCTCAAGCTGCCAAAAGGAGTGGCTGAAGATGTGTGAGTAACAGCAGACGTATGGTGCTGTAAACACTCTGCAGGCCAACAGAGATAGTGGTGGTTACGCAGCAGTAGGGACTCTACACATGGGGCAAGATTAATAAGAAGAAAGAAGAGCAAAAACAAAATCACTTTAGGAATAATTATATATTTCTAATTGCAGCAAAACATATGCAGGATTGTTATTTGAAATTAAAAATTTATACTGTGTTCTCTTTCTGTGCTAATTCTGGACTCACATGTGTGAATGTTGTTTCTGCGTAAGGTTGCACTACTTCGGTTTGGCATAACGCCCCTCTAGTGGCAGCGTGACGCTCTGCAACGTTGGCCTGCAGCAGCTTCAAAAACTATGGGCTGGGTCGGGCTGATTACTGCAGCCCTGGCGCAAACCTTACAATCACACACACACACACACACACACACACATACGCACACAACACACACATTCAATGGCTTATCCTGTACTTCAGCTCCTCCTCACAAGCTACATTAAGCTTCCCTGGCCTCTGAACTGACACAGGAGCGGTTTAACTCAGCATTAACAGCAGCGGGTGTTAAAACTGTCTTCTCTCCGCAGAACAGAGTACATATCATATGTCAGAGCACGCGTGGCTCACTCCCGTATATGCATATAATCATACATGCAGGCGCCTCAACAAGCGCACATGCGCCTCAACGTGACAAAGCCAGACTGACCTGTGGAAGACAAAAACAGGGGGTTAGAAATACTGAGACGAGGGAGGAGAGCAGAAAAGATGAAGGCAATAGAGAAGAATGACAGCGGCAATATGTCAGCGCAGGACCGGTCTCCCATTAATCTTCATAAGTGGAGAAGTAGAGATCGGGAAATACAGAGTGAAGATGTGCAAGAGGGGAGAGAGAGAGAAAGAGCGTCACCGTGGAGAGAATACGTCTTCACAACTCTCCACATCTCTCTCTACCGCATGTCCACAGTACCTGAGCACGCGCCGAGAACACAGACTCCATCATTTAAAATAAAGGGTCCAACCATCAGTCACAACTGGGCTTGAGTCAGCATCAGACGGAGTCCGAGCAGCCAGACCATAATTCAATCAGTCTGGTTAATAGACGCAGAGCTGAAGTGGCCCCAAGTATTTAGACTCTATTCGGAGCTAATGTACTGTCCTGAAACTACAAGATACAAACTCCACCGCGACCAGGAGTTCACCTGCTGCTGTTGACATAACTCAGTTAAAGTGGGACATAATGCGATTCTATTACGAGTCCCCCGAGGATATAAACTGCACTGTTTCCTCTGTGGGGAAAACAAGAAGAACAAAAACGTCACGTACTGTTTTAGTGTTACGTATCATCGGTCTATGATGTCTGAAGGTTTTCTCGCAAAAGGGTTAAAATGTACTGGATGCATCCTTTTATCCTCAAACAACCTAGCCTACTTTGCACTCTCATTAACAATGCCTTACTTTTTTTTGATTTACTTACAATCCCTAGAGGACAGATTGAGTTCTTTATGCCAGGATGTTTTCAAGGCATGAAACAGTGAAGCTAGCAGCCTATAAAGCTTTATTAAAAATGAGCAACTACAATAAACATAACCTATAATTGGCAAGCTTGTTTTTTTCTGAAAACTACATTAATAATGACAGTAGGACACTTTCTTGTTACCTATCAGCTGGAACATAAACACACAGTGAATGTATCAGTGAAAAGCTAAAATCAGTCTTTAATACTGTAGTGTGTCCGCTCACTCAGTGCTCCATGTCTTTAGTCAGGAGCTGCAGTTTGAAGGAAAACGCACCAACTAATAAAAAGACTATGTTAATGTAAGGTTTTGTGTTTATTACAGAAGCTGCACGTCACCTCCGAAGGCACACAGCGAGTCTTGAGGCTGTCTGCACTGCATCGCTGTCAGCGCACCGTGTTTTAAACCTGCCTGTATCTCAGCTTGCAGTATGTCATCACCATCTGTACAGGGACGGCGGCGTTTCCACGCGTTCGTTTCGACTTGCCTCAGTGCAGCACCGGCCTCATTTCTCAAAGAGTGGAAGCAGCAAGAAAACGGGCCGGGAAGGAAAAGATGAAAGAAGAGATGGATGGAAAGAGCAAGAGGTGTACGCCAAAGCGGAGAGAAGGGAGGACATCTTGGGCCCAGTGGCAACCGCGATGATAAATAAACGCGCCGCGGGAGCTTCGATGAATCTGCGCCCGGGTGGATGTACAATATCTTCTTTTCTTCGGCAGCCCTGTTGACAGTGTGACGGCCTCTTCATCTGCACAGCAGTGCTGAGTCAGACCCTGACCCCTCCCTTACACAAACCTTCCATCATCATGTTATTGACAGTAAAACAGCAGAGCGACTGGCTGCAACAAAGCAGGGTCCATTCATACTTAACTGTAGGAGCTGCTCTTAATTAAAAAATAAATACATATTTGATGTGGCTACCATGTTGTTTTCCACTTCAACAGTTAATATCTTGCCTCGGGGGACAGATGCTGAGCTGCCTGCTGTATCTGAGATTGACGTGTTAATAAATATTAAATATAAGCAATTAATGGAGATGCTCTCATCAGTCAGGGCGAGTGCAGTCCAAAGAAAGATTTTAAAGCTGGCGTCAATCATTCAACTTCCTCTATTCAACTACTTTAAAGCTGCCTCACACGCTTACAGATCCAAACACACTCACAGACACACTCATACATCCACCTACAGTGCAGAACATGCAGGTGCATAACACACACTCGCTTGCATTCGACACACTCGCACACATATGCAGCTCACAGCAACCTTCCATATGCAAGCATACAGTTCAGGCAGCGGTATACTCAAACGGAACAAGGTCGTGCAGTGCATCGTCCGACCATGTGAGGAGGAAGGTTTGTTTGTACTTGGAGGTGGTGAGAGAAGCTGGTCGTTAAAGCGAGGTGTGCAAATTATAAAGTGGATGTGCAGTTAAATGTGGCAGAGGTGCTCCTCAATGCAAACCATAGGGGTCCAGGGTAGTGCCGTATTTGGGCCGTGCCTATTTTTCACATGCGGAATGAGGGTTTGGGTTGATCCGGATATAAAATATAAATAATGCTGTTAAACATTTAAATACAGTCAATGTTAAAATTACAATTATAGATTCATAACAATCCATACTGATGATTTTGTGCATCACTTTAATATCTAAATAAGTTGTTATGGTTTTGTTTGACTGGGCTTTTTTTCACCACATTTAACTTTGTCTAAAGTATTAACTTCCCGTTGAGTGCGGCTGAAAGGACTTGCAGGTGCAGGTACATTAACAGATACTGATATGTACACCACAATACAGTTGCTTTAACCAATGTACACGTTTTGTTTAAGGTTTAATGGTGGTGATGGACTGACTGCATGGAAATAAAATGCTTTTATACCTTAAGAAAAGGCTCCTAAGTGCACTGGAGGTTGTGGTTATGTTCTGTATGTCATTATAATAGGACCTAAAATGACAAATGACTGAATATTCTGCTTAAAGCATGTCAAAATGACAGAATATCCCTGGTACAGGTGACTTTTCTCCTCTGGTTTGTGCTGAACATGAGCAGGGTTCACTTGGAAATGTCGAACAGACACAGTCTGTCTGTGAAACACTGAGAAGATCTGTAATGGCCTTTTTTTTCAGTTGTACTCTCCTGGCTCTATTGTCAGACAGCTCGCCAGGTCTTCATCACTGAAACGCTGACAGGGTGGAAGCAGGAATGTCGGTAAATGTTTAGAGGACTGGAAACTGTGTCCCTTGTTACACTGACTGTGTATATACCAGGTAAACTGCAGCGGAAAGCAGGAGTACCTCACGCATTGTTGATCATAGAGGCTTTTTTTTTTAAACGGCTTTTAGACTTTCGACCAGCACTTTCTTTTGGAGTATACTTCCACCTTTACCATGCACTCTGCGCATTCACCTAAAACACATGCACATGCACGCATGCATGCACATTGATTGTTGCTCAGTTTCTCTCTCTCTCTCTCTCTCTTTTTGTCAGTAAACACACACACAAAAAAATGAAATGGATGACATCTAAGGTGCCTTAAGGTTTCAATGGAAAAAGTTAAACATATGGTGGTGTTGACAAGGTTAATGAAAATCAAAACTGTTTAAAACAGTGGATAAAAAAAAAAACAGGAGTCATTAATGAGATAATCTGAAGGCTAACAAAGTCATGTTGAATGAATAGAAATAAATAGATTGGAAGTGGAAAATTAAGTAGATGGATGGATTTTTGGCTCAGAATGGAAAAAACTGTTTTATCAGATGGGAAAGTGAGGTAGTCTGTGCACGGCTTGAAAACTAAACATTGAGAGTTCAGTGCATTTTTAGTTTTCCTTTTGTTTCCACTGACTTTATATTTCTTAATATAGAGACCTGTGCATGACAAAGTCTTTACAGTTTTCACGTTAGGGCCCCGTATGGCAAAGATTTTCATATTTATATTATTGTGAGGGGATGTAGTGAGAGACTATAATACACTACACATAAATTTACATTACCTATAGTATCATAACTGTGCACACGGACTTTTTATTGAAAATTTTGCCACCTGAAATGCTTCATCAACTTTTCTCAAAGTCAGACACCTCCACTTTTAAAGATGAATTTTCTTTAAGTCGTTTAAAACCTAGTGTAGTGCAGGTGTGGGTCTGCAGTTATAAAGTCATTTAGGCTTTAGTTACTTGGGATGGCTCTATTCAAAGTATTCTTTGTGGGCCAGATTGTTCCCATGAGGCATCTCACTGTTGCCAAAAGCCAGAAAAGATCAGTTCCTAATGGGTCAGCAAGACGAGGAGAATCCTGCTCTCCTGTCTTCTTCCAAGAGTTGGTAAGTGGCCAACTGAGACATTATTACACGACTTCTGCAGTCTCGTACAATGGCAGTAAAACTTTAATCTGAATTCTGTGAAGCCAGTATCAATAACCCTGGGACAAAATGAGAGTTACAATATTTGAATGCGGCGTGGCCTTTCACATGTAAATTACACTCTGCCCCCCCTAGCCGAAACAAATTACAGCCAACTGCTGGTGGCTGGATATGAATGGGCTTCCTAATGTAGTCTGCATCTACAGTGGGCCAGGGAGCAGCTGGAAAAGAGAAACTGAGACGGAGGAGAATTTATGTGACAGTGCGGAGTGTGACAGTTTGCTTTTTTTTTCATATTGAGTCTACCATGCAGCCGTACTGTGACGAATGGGGCTTGGCTCCCTGAGCATCTGTCTCCAAGGACTCACTGAGGGGTAATTAGAGCTGTGGGATGATAAGGGATATTCTCCAGGCCCACTAACTATTAATGGTGGCAAAGGGGATGGGGCCTTTACACAGACCTCTGACATCTCACAAAGCCGCGTTACAGGAGGGGGTGGGGGAGGACGGAGCGTTTGATGAAGCGTTAGATTTTTGTGTAAATTACGTCAGCCCTCGGGGGAAGAGTCATGGTTTGTGCAACCAGTTTGAGGTTTAGGGAGAGTTTTATATCATCACGCCACTGACTGGCCAATCTGCATGATGCTACTTAATGCTTTTGGACTTATTTGCCCTGACAGCCGAGAACAATACAGCAAAGCTGTAGCAAACCTATGCTGTAATACACTTTCTTTTTTTTTTTTTTTTGTAGCTTTGGGCGTTTGGTTTCATTGCTTATGATAAGATTGATTTCACCACATATGCTAAAACATATGCTAAACTTGGTCCGACTGGGCAGCAAACATGAGAGGTCACACAGTCTGGATGTAGTCTATGAAGTGGACATCACTGAAAAACGCCTCATAAGCTAAAAAATAAAAGTCATTGGTGTTCTTGGTTCACTTGGCCAATAGACTTTACATCAGATGTAACAGGCAATTAAAATATATATATATATTAATTTAATTTTAAACAATTTATTAGATTGTGTGAGAATTTTACAGATTAAAAAAAATAGGAAAATAAATGCAGCAAGTCTGACTCCAGCTCTTTATACATGCTGGCAGTTAGACACCAAAGTTAAATTTTGACCGACTGTACTTGCTGTGGTTGTGAGTTTTGCACCAACTGTCTTCCTGTGTAATGCAGAATTATTATTGTCATTACCGGAACAGTCACTTATGGTTGTAGTTTCACAATAAGATATTTAAATCTCAAGTTCAAGTTAAACAGCTTAGAACCTATATGATCATGTGACCACTCATGTTTGATGCCCTGTTGTACTTATTTTTTGCAGCTTCGATGCATTTTCAGATCTATAATGTCAGCAATGGTTTTAATATAACTGGACTGATGGCTGGAAAGACAAAAATGAAACCCAAGTTGTGATAAAGTTCAGTTTTTTAAGAGCAGAGGTTGAGGGCTGCTGGTAGAAAAGGATGCTGCATCCGTCGGTAGCAAACAGAACTATCTATCACAGTTTCTCTTTCTCTGTACTTTGGGCACCAACAACGTGTTTATATGTCTCTGGTGCCACCGTAAGCCTTCCCACATGACACCGGAACACCTTCACCTGATCTTTTATCTCACTCTCTGACTTTTATCTTGTGTAAACCATCCGTGGGTTTGACCCAGGTGGCATTTTTTTTTTGGAAACCTGAAGAATGTTAGATTTTATAGGATGAAATTTATAGTCTTGGCAGATAAACATAAACAAAAGTATCACCTTTCACACATTCACACAAAAAGTAAAAAAAGAATATTCCAAACAAAAAAAAAAGGAAAAATACAACTGCCCAAGTGCACACGCATTCAAGAGCATCACCGAGGGAAAGACTCCATATTGTTGTATATTCGGCTGTTTTTTGATGATGGTTTACACACTTATTCACTGGCCTTCTATGTGTTACCTTCATTCTGTGTTAAATGTGTTCACCTCATCTTTTTTAGCCATTAAGTTCTGCACTTCCAAATGGTTCACACACTTTACTGTGTCAGCTGAAAATGGTTTGGCTGAGTTTCAGTAAAAAACTTAACCCAATGATGCTCCAGAGTGTTTGGGAGCAATATGGAGATCAGGAGAGTAGGTTTAGGAATCTGACATGAGAGCAAAAAGGGGGGAGCTGGGATCTGAGGGGAAATCATCAGGGGGCAAGAGGCGTCTGGGACAAGTTTGCCAGCAGCCTTATTGCACTTAGATGATCTCTCCTCCAACAAGTGAGAATGGATTCAAGATCATCTATCAGATATAGGTGCAATAAAACCTTTGGCAAACGTATCCCAGACTGTTCAAACAGATAAAAAACAGACAAAACACAGGCACAGCACATGACAAACAGTGACACAGGAAATACACACAGCCACAATACACAACACCGACACATCGAGAAGGCGCGGGCAAAGGCAGGCACAACCACAACATCTAGAGCACCCAACAGGTAACGTCACCATGAAAAAATACACCAAGCACAAACGCAACACAACACAGAGACATTTAAAATCACACGTTACACTGATACACAGATTGAAGCCATGCAAGGACGGAAATGAAGCATGCATACAAACTCACTGATAACAACAAAGAGATCAACCCCCAAACAAAACACACACACACACACACACACACATATCCCTGCACATTTCTTCCCGCTCTATTTCGCTCACACACACACACACACAAAAACTGTGATTTAACCCTATACACGAACACAGAATGACACAAGCATATTTTATAAATCAGAAGAACCCACAGGAAAAATACTTGGACTGTTGTCTATTACCACTACGGTAAGCTGTTGTGTACTTTGTGTAGCAGGAAACGCAGACCTACTTGGAACTTGTATCGAGTCTATGGAAACTATATCAAAGCTATATTTTGCCCGTGGACTCTTGCCATGTAATATGCTGCTTGAGAACATTAAATTTCAGAGAAATCACAGACACCGATATAGATATCCATATAGATACAGATACACACTCATGTTATATAGAGAATTATGTGAAACTGAAAGGAAGAACGCAAAACAAAAGAAACCAAATGAAGAAATTAAAATCAGCAAGTTAGTACAATACGTCAAGCAAAGACAGGAACAAAGGAAAAGCTCCAGCCTGATCCCACGACACCTGACTGAATCAGCTCACAGCACAACAGCAACACTAGAAAGTCAAAGGAACCAGAACTACAATACCATAAGCAACACACAACAAAAACAAGAGAGATAAAGATAAAAAACAACAACAACAGCAGAGCAACAACAGTGACACAAACTTTAAGTGACAGATACAAGATGGTCATAAATACATAATATATATATATATACATATAGATATATAGATATAAAGAAATAGGAAAAGCCAGATATACGTGTTGCAGATATTTACTTCATCATCATAGTGCCATACTCCTTGGCCATCCGGCATCTCAGAGCTCACACTACTGTCCTGATCGATTAGCCAGCGATGCACGGCGTGGGCCTAAAAGGACATACGACATAAAGACAGAGCCCGGTTAATCGCAACAGTGAGAGGAAGCAGAGATGGAGAGACAGAAGAGGAGAGGAGGGAAGGCAGAGGAGAGCAGCAAAGCGGACAGAAAACAATGGCAAGGAGGAACAGGTGAACATCATATTGAGACACAGAGAGAAAACAAGGTGGAAGAGGGAGGGAGAGGAGGAAGAGAGCAGGAAGAGGACCCACCCCAACCCTGCCCCGCCCCGCCCCGTCCCATCCCCCCTGGCTTGTCCAACCCCCCTCCAAAAAAAAAAAAATCAAAAATCAAAATAAAACTCTCCCTGCGGGAAACAGGTCAGGTTAGGATGAGTGGTGTATGAGCACGATGTAGCGCGACACGAGGACATCACACACACTGTGGTGAGTCGAAGGCAACACCACGCTGATGGCGATGGAAGGTGGGTCTGGTGTTGATGGTTTGTGGCTCACGGATGGGTCAGATATGTCGCTGTGGAAAGCTGCAACTTACACACCGGGAGTGGGCTCGGGACTCCTTTATATCACGCCTGTGCAAGTGGCATCTAGACATAAAGATATTGTGTACTTACCCCCAAATTCTCATATGCAAATGTGCAACCACATATGTGCAGTACAGAACACACCACATGAAAAGTAGATCAAGAACACCTTTAAGACAGTCACAGAGAAAAGAACAAAACACAGAGACACTAAGAAACAGTGTGTGTGCTGCCATGTTTCAGCATTGTTTCAGAGCAGAGGGTACATTTTCTTCACAGTACGTATGCAGATGGACAACAATAAATATGCAAAAGGTGTGAAACAGCAAGAACAGCTTAAACATCAGTAATTTATTTTAAAAATAACCAACAAAACTATGTAAACTCTGCAGAATGACCATTTGTTTCTTCCAGAAAGGCTCCTCTCAGGGACAATCCCAACAATCCCAAACTTCTTCCCCCAGACAGACAGACAGACAGACAGACAGTGAGAGGTCTGCCCAGACTCCCTCAGTTCAGATTCAGATCAAACACATACTGCAGCCAGCTCTAGTCCCGGTCACCCTGAAACACACATACATGCACAAACACACACACACACACACACACACACACAACAAGCCCCATCTGTTACTCTCGACTGTTGTCGTGTCAGCAGCAAAAACAACCCAACACAGCTCCTTTTGTGACGCGCGCTGCCCCCTTTGCGGCAGGAATACTTGTCAAGATTTGCAATGGGGTGAAATCACAGAATCCAGGGATTAATTACCCTGTCATGACTGCTACTGCACATTTACTATTTACTTTACGTAAGCAATTTCCCAGCGCGTGTTGTGTTTTTAAGATGCAGTGATGCAGGCCGTCATACCACCGACCGTTTAGCACATAAACTGTTGACTGAGGCTGTGGATCGGCTGCTTTATCACAGAACATGACGAGGGAAAGTCAGGGTGTTACATAACCGCATGTGCGAGCATTCAACCGTCAACATTTACAGCCTGTAATGCTTCACTTGTAAGGACCTACTATAACAACGTAATCCCAGGGTCAGGTGATGTGAACCAGAAGTAATTTATGAGATCCAACCTTGTATCCCGCCTCCTTTTAACTTTAACTAAAACATTTTAAACGAGCCCAAAACCAAAGGCCTAATCCTGAGCTAGCATTAATCACATTTCATACTGTAACCTGAAGTTAATCCTGATTAAAATTTCAACTGTAAGACCTAGCCTGAAAAAATCCCTTTAAAAAGGCAAGGAACAGACAAAATGTCCTCTTTCCTTGGCGATTTTTCTCATCTCCCTCCATTTGCGAGGACATTCGATCCCTATAAATACCGAGATACAAGAAGCGTACATGCACACAAACGCACACAGAGGGAGCAGGACCTTCCGCACCAGGTCGTGTGACTCTGAAGACAGATGCTGCTGGTAAACACATAGCAGGGAAGTGGAGGACACCACACAGAAATAGACAGAGTCACCTCAAGGGTACAGTGAATCAGAGGGTGACAGCAGAGGCCAAAGCCTCTGTTAGGACACCTGAAAATAGACAAAACAAGCAGAAGGGAGCGACGACGCTGTACGATCAGAAAACCCTGAAATAGTCTTTTTTTAACTTTTTAAATTTTCACCAATTTTCCCGTTTTCATGACCTTCTCCTGTGAATAATACTGGCAGCAGTAGCGGTGCTCAGTAAAGGTCTCTGTGCATATGGCTGTGTGTGTGTGTGTGTGTGTGTGTGTGTGTGTGTGTGTGTGGAGGTGGTTGTTTGTGTTAGTGTGTAGACGTGTGGACGTGATGCACAGGGGCGTCAACCGTAGAGTTTGTGTTGAGTTACAGAGCGTGTCAGCTTAAAGGAATAATTGGATTAAGTGGCAGACGGCTAGTGATGACAGGGAGTGGAGGGGTGGGGAGGGAGGAAGAAGAGGAGGAGGAGGATGAGGAGGAGGAGGAGGAAGGGGGAGACGGACTGAGGCAGAGGGGGGAGAGAGGTACTGATAAGTGTAACAGGCCACTTGCTGTGGAGCCGCTGGGAGCCTCAGGACAGCGAACAGACACGCAGAGGGAACTCAAACTGTTACGCTGCAGATTAGAGGGATAAAAGAATAAAACTCACAGCCTTCCGAACAGCTAACTAGCAGCCTCGTGGCATTTGGTGTACTTTATATCAAACTCCAAGACCAGAGGAAGACAACCGATATGAGTCACATAAGAAAAAGGACATATCAGTTTGTACTGCTTGCTTTATGGGCTTTTAAAACCTTCCTGAGGGTCCCGGGAGCAGGGTCACTCTGGAGGCCGATACCTCTCTTATCCTTCACAGTGTCAGCCGCAGAGTGGAAAGGAAGTCTCGTATGAAAGAAAGACGAGTGTGAGAGAGAGGTTGAAGGATGTTAAAGAGAGCAAGGCACTGAGAAAGTGGTACTGATGACACGAGAAGGCTTCCCAGCATGAGTTGTTGTACGCTGACGAATACAACCTCAGTAGGAGAGCAGAAATGGAGCACGGTTCCCATTATGAGTGTAGTGGGACAGAAAAAAAAATGTGATTGTACTGGATGAAATCACATGCAATAGTAGAAATATATGAACTGAAGGGAAACACTATCAAATGGGGTTTTGCTCAGAAAAAAATCCCCATATGCGTGTTCTGTTTGTTACTGTAGGCGCATTAATACTGACAAAACAACCACGTTCCTTTAAGTCACAGAAAGACACTACAGCTGCCCTACATGAATCCACTTGCTGCTGTGGTGGCTTTAGATCCACCCCAGATAGGCCCTGATTTAAATCCACACAATAAAAAAATGCACAGCAAAAGAAGCCAAACAGTATCCAATGAAAACACATCACGCTGCCTTCAGGTACCCACACAGACACTTGTATTTCACAATATGCAAGGATGCTTGTTATAGTGCCACCATCTGGCAGGTTGGGAGACATTTTAAATGTGCAAAAAAATCCGCACATTATTTGCATCTGTCTGTTGGAGGCTCTAGTGTTTAGTTTCCCAGCAGTGCAGAGCTGTCAGACCTGAAAGTACAATATGTCACCCGGAAATGTTGAAATGTTGTACAAGACGACTGTACTGAAAAAAAAATCTGATGCAAAAGACAGAATTGTTCAGAACCAGGAAGAAAAGGTGAAAGGAAAACCTGATGTGTGAGCTAAATTTTTTGCAGCATTCACAAAAGAAGTTTGCATATATTTGGTAGTTTGTGGGATTTTTATTGTTTATTTTTTTAGCTTAACGCCGTGAAATCTCTTTATTTTTACATAATAACTATAAAACATTTGGGCGTGGACATGAACCATGAGGACTTCAATGACAAAAGTAAATAAATGAATCCTGAAAAGAAGCACTATATTCTACTAACTGGTTACTTATAAAGTAAATTATCCTGTAAATGTCTGTGCTACTGGCACTTTTTGCATATTCAATAAAAGTCTAAAAGCAACTGAAATCAAGTTCAAGGTCACAAATGAAGAAAAAATACTATCAGGAAAACAGATATAAAGATCCTGTTAAAGATCACTGCCGAGTTAATTATAATCACATGTGAAGTAGTGCGTGAGTGGTTTCTCTAAACAGAGAAGTGCTTTTCACGGAGGTTTCATTTAAATGAGAATTTACAGGGAAAGAGCAACTCTGAGCTGCTCAGTGAACCCGAGCTGCTTCTCACACTCCCTTTGTGAGAACAGCACAGACGAGCTGTGATACACAAATTACTGTAGCATTAAGAACCAAGTACCTTTCTCAAGACAACTATTCATCAGTCCAGTTTGTTTTAGTCCTGCAGTGCATCAGCCTCGGTCCCGCTCCTCCACCTTCCTGTCCATTATCCTCAAGTGCGGAATAAACGTCAAGTAATCAAGCTTTTAATGTCACGGGTCAAAGTAGGCCAGTAGTTTCTTGTGAAAGGCTGACACAGTATCTAAACTAAATGGACCCCTACTAAATTATTCAAGTGCCAAGAAAGAAAAAAAAAAAAAAATCAAATGGAGTTATAACAAGAAAGCATCTTCCCTGAGGTGGCGGATCGTAGAAAGCTTCTGAGAATCCCCTAAGACACCTGATTTATCAGCTCTCCGGTTTGTATTTCAGCAAGACTTAACTGATCACATCAGGAGTTTTTTAAAAAAATGAGATGCTGGTGTGCAGAGCTGGTGAACAGCACACATGTAATAAAAACAGAAGATGAACATGAGCAAGCAAATGAAGGTTTGGCAGCAATAGAATGTGTTTTCTCAGGCTAGATATGACCAATTCTATATTTCTAATCCAATAGTTGATTTTCAGGATAACTTCATGTGAGTTTTTTTGTTTTCTTATTTCATTGCCATATAAATTTATATTGAAAAATACTCCTCACCAGCCACCCATCTCTGTGTGTTCTTACTACAAGAAGAAAGGCAACAATGGAAGAAGAACATGGTTTTTAGATTTGGTTTCCCAACTCACAAAACCAAAATCCATGTCATATATATGTTATGATATCTTTACGGAACAAGTTACCCTGCGAAGTACGTAAGAAGCATTTTACTGTATTATTAAAATACAATCACGTAAACTTGCCAAACACAAATAAATAAAACATCGTTGCTTGAAACATCTGAAACGGGTGAGAGGTTTTACATGTAAGCAGGCGTAAATGAGTGCAGCTATAGAAGAGGAGACTTCCAAAGTGAGACAGAGTAAAAAGTCCACAGAGGGAGACTGAACAGCAGAGCTCTGCAGATATCAGCCTGATTAATAATGTATGGCAGAGAGCTGCCAGCTCTGTGCCCAGCAGCAACCAGCCTGAGCTCTATCAGCAGAAGAGAGGTGGTTTCTGGAGGGGCACAGGTGGAAGTGCCAGGTGGGATGAAAGGAAAGGATGGTGCAGTCACCTCCACCTATCACCTCTACCCTTGTTTTTTCTCCCAGTCTCTGTCTAACTCTCCATCTGGGTTCATATGTTGCCTCCACACTTTGGTATGAGGCTGTGCAGAGTCATCCTCTTCATCCTTTACTGTTGCCTTTACCTGTGTGTCTTCATTTGGATTCAGTCCTAATGTGGCTCCAACAGTGTGATGCAAAACTGATTCCTACAGAATTTCTACAATTTTCTCTGACAAATTGTTGCAACTACTGAGAGCTGTAGCTTGTGGTGTTGTTAAAGAAGCCATTCTTATAATAGATCAAAGTACTTTGCATATATATATTTTAAAAAAGCCACACCACAAGGGTCAGAGTGACAAACTCAGACATTTGTCACATGACTCTGCATTTCCTCACAGACCCACTGCATCCAATCTCATTGTTTTTGTGTTTTTGGTATAAAATCTTGTTTTCTTTCATAGTCACTGCTCTCACGTTATTTTTTCTTGATGCACCAGACAGTCTACAGCTCTACAGCTCTACTGTACGCTACCTGCTTCAACTAAATAGTCAAACCTACGGGTTAGTTGATAAACACTGAACAGCTAAAGAGACAGATATTTCCATCAGGTGTTGGTAAAGACCAAAAACTGAGCTTAAAGGAAAGCAAATATGGACCCTTATTTTGACGATGGACACAATCATCCCTAAAGATGTTGCTCTATGACTAGATGTGTAAACAAGCAATGCTTTACTGTCATGTTATCAACGTTATAATGTGATAATATGTCAGTGTTGTGTATGCAGGTATTTCTGCTGCCCCCGAGGGGCCAAACAAATCTGTTATTGCACGCTTAAGCAAATATCCATTACTCGCCATTCAGTTAATTTCATTGAGCTCCAGTATGCGTTTGACCTCTGTTCCTCTTCAATAATTCAGTTTTCCTGTGTTTCACACAGCCTACAGTAGGTCATTTCCTCACAATGGATTGCATTACAAAGCAATGTGTTCCTATTATTTTGTCCACCCCTTCTCGATTCTTCTTGTCCTCCCGTCTGCCTCTGAGCCTGTGGAGGTCGGAGGTCATTAAAGCAGAAAGATTAACATCACAGCACACAGACCACGGAGCGCTTTGATGTTCTCTGCAGCAGAAGGAAAGTACACTCTCTCCTGATCTCCAGCTCTGTTTGTTCCTTTTTTTGTTCGCCTCAGAGAATACTTCACGGGGGACTGTTGAGGCGGCGAGTGGAGGAGTCTGTTTTAACAAAATGACCCTTTGACAGCTCGGGTACGAGTCCCTGCTGACGCAAGTAAATGTAAACATTCACAGCGCTGCAGCAAAGTTAAACGAGTGTTCTGACACATGTTGTGTTACCAAGAAGGGGTTGTTTGATTCCAGGCAGCTACAGTGAAATTACAGCCATGTACAGTGTGCATTTGAAGGCTCAACTATGACATATTTTCAGGTTTTCTGTGGACCTGTAGAACTTGTGATGTATAGATTGAAGCTTCATTAAGGAAAGAAGGAACTAAAAAGGAAGACGAGAGACAGAAACGGACAGTTTGAGGTAGAGGGCAGTTTAAGTTTCTTTATGTGCTTCATCAACGACGTTTAGCTGCTCCCCCCTGCCCTTTGCTCCTGTTTATCCCCTCTTTCCACCGTTGGTCTTGCATCTCAGACTATTTTTATCCAACATTTCATTACCATAATAAAACACATGCATGGAAAAAAGATAAACTCAAAGAGACAGCGCAGCCAAAAACCTGGATTTGAGAGGCTTATTTTCATCTTTCTTTCTTGTCTTCTATTCTTTTATGTTGCTCTTTTCTTTTCGCTCAGAGAAATGGAAAGAGACATGCCTTTTCTTCCAGCCTGTGCCTCATTATGGGGCTTTTCAGGTCTGCTCTTTTGTATGGGGCCAGCCCGGAGCCGCGCACAGGCATAGCGGAGCAGCCGGTGGATTACCCAGGCTCACGTCAACACTTTCCACAGAGCCACCTACCACTCGAGCAAACACCCCTGCCAAGTGTAGCATGAATGCTACATGCTTTAATAAGTGTAGCCAAAGAGCCATGCCAAGACTAAACCAACAGGAACAGCAGCTGTACCACAGACATCAGTGTGGACAATAGATTTAGGTCTTTAAACCAGGGCATGGCCATGACAATACTGGACAGAATGTATTACAGTCCAGCCATAATCAGCATGCAGTGTGTAGTCTAGCCGCACTGAGCATCACGTCTCAAACTCAACGCCAATAAGATTAAATGTTTAGAAGTGATAGTTTTTAGGGATTTTTTCTTTTGTTGTTGTTGGTCACTGAAAAGCCTTAGGTCATCGCCTGCTTTTGAAGCGTCTCTTTGCCGAGCATTTGGCTTTGTAATAATACATCGGCAAACAATACATGTTCACACAACAATGGTCTGAATTCATTATGAGGCATAAGAAAGTCTAAATTATGGATATCAGATAAATATGTCTGGTCAAGACTGTCCAAAGTCAAAAAATGCTTTAAAATTCAAAAATAAATAAATAACTATTCTACCACTGTGACACATAATTCAGGTGCCTCTATAAAAGCTCCTATAATCTGTGTTTTATCATAATGCATATATAAAACCATTTTGTGTAACTTTTCCATGTCCAAATAGTAGAGAGAAAAGGTAACCACAGCTAAAAGGAGGGGAATTGTTAGACTTAGGTGAACAATAAGTGCTCCACATGAAGAGATCATTTGTAAATAAATAAATGCCATCTTTTAATAAAAAGCAAGCTGATTGTTATGAGTGATGTTTAACACATACCATATTCTAAAAGCTTAATATGTTTACTCTTAAAAGCCATTATTGTCCACTGTCAAAGCATTGCAAATTCATATTTTACATCACAAACCATTAAATGCTGGTGCTGCTGTTTGAAAAATTCAATAAAAACATTCAGTGAATCAGTACAGAGTGAAAAACGTCTCTTAACTTTTGCTCAAAGTCATCTTTAAACATGGATCATTTGGACAGAATACTGATTTAGGACTGAATAATGAGTTACACGTAGGAACAATGTAAAATGGTTTTGTAGTCTGGCCGGGATTTTCCAAGACATGATCTTGTAAGTGTTTAATCCTGCTCATTAAGCAGTTTTTGTCAGAGAGTTCCAGCACTTAACCTACATACTTTATGCTAAATATGAGATATATATTTCAGTACAGTTGAATTTAGTCAGTTATCTGCATTTTGTTGAGCCATTTTTAGAAAATCAAATCAACCCAAATACTGTTTCACTGACACCTGGAATTAAAAACAAAACATGATTTATGAAAATAAGTAAAAATGGAGAAATCTGCTTCTGCAAATAGACTCTTCCAACAAATGCCACCGTTGTTGTATTTCTCTGTTTGTACTGAATGTGTAAAGCAGGTACAGTAATAAACTTGCCAACGCATTATGCCGTGCATGTTGGTGTTGTGTTCACAGCTCGTTCCCACTGCTGTAAAGTGGCCAAATATGCAAAATAACACACTATTTGGTCTCGCACGCCGCCAGAAAAAGATACCCCAGACCGTGTTTTATAAATGTATTTGGGTGTGTGCTTGTTCATCTGTGCATACACTGCATTTGTGTGTATGCCTGCGCTCAGCAGTTAGCAGAATAGAGCAGGAGGTTCTGGTGGTCATCTATCAGAGCTGTAGTATCACCTTCTGCTGCTCCCTCCTGGGACAGGAAGACGGATGCCCCCTCCATCACTGCTACATGCGACGCTCATTAAGACCCTTTGCTGTTGTAAGTTTCTCCCTCTCACACCTGTGTGTTATCATTTACACACACACACACACACACACACAACATAGGCACAGGGGAACACACATGGGAACACCTATAGAACCTACACACCCGCCGTATAAACACAGTTGTTCTAAAATAAGCTTTTGGAGTCACGGTTTTAGGAAACCTTATCTTTTAAGTGTTTTGGACACAACACTTTAAAGTAGTGCTGCATCAATTTAGCATTTCATATCTATAACACTGTCAGACTCAAGGAAGGTGGAAAAATAATAAAAACTGGCGCAACTCCCAGATTTATTTTTATCTGGAACTTGTAGCTTTCAGGCCCAACCTTCACTTGAGAGGGGAAAAAAAATCCGGTTTGACGCAGCTCCCACAAAATTCACATGCGCAGTAGTACTCCAGTCAAGAGACTTTAAACGTACCTGAAGTAAACCCAGCACATCTGGAATTTCAACAGTCCCAATGCAGTGCCAGCACACACTGCAGTGCCACAATACGTATAGACAATAAAATGCCATAGATGGCTGCCGCGATGCTCTTAAGATGAAACTTTATTGCATGTATCCTTGATTAGATTTGAACTGGGGGGATTGAATCTCAAGGGTAATATTCTCAGGGAGGGAAAGGGACAGAAACAGCAGCCAGTGAGCTGTGAGGGTGAGAGACGGAGCATTAAGCCTGTCAAAACCCACAGAAAAATTGATCTGTCTTCTTAACCTTTAAAAAGAGAAAGCCGACAAAGCGGGCTCTCACATTAGGAAACCGTGATGGAGAAAGGAAATTAGATTTTAATGTGACCCCTGCAAGTCTGGTGTGAAAGTTTAACCATTTTCATTGTTGCGTTTGTCTGTTAAATTCACTCAAGAAACGTATTAAAGACCTGTTGGCAGCTTTGGCTCAACAATAGCAACACTTTTATTCACTGGAGTTACTCGGAAGTCAAAGAAAGCTGATGACTACACTAAAAAGATGTTAATATTAGCAACATGTACCACAGAAAAACAAACAGAAAAAAAAAAATACAGATACAGATTGGGATGTTCTGCATCGTGTTGGCTTGAAAAGAAAAGGAGGCAAACACGGTTTAGTCGTATTTAGCAGCTGAGATAAAACTCCTCCATCATCTACCTTTCCCTCTCTTTTCTCGCCTCTCTTTCATTCTCTCCTGTTGTTGCTGCCTCTGCCCCCGGGGGAGACTCTTCATGAGCCCAGTCCTGCTTGGTTTGAGTGGGGCAGGAGCAGTGCTGCTGCTGCTGGTAACGGCTTCTCAGTGTGTGCATGTGTGTGTGTGTGTGTGTGAGTTTTCACAGTACGCGCCAATGTGCTGCAGTGCTGCGGGATTGCTCTATAAAGTGTAAACACACATAAAGATGTTTCATCAAGCTGTAACTCAGTAAAGTGCGAGAGAAGGAGGATGCCAATACGAGCATCTTGGCCATTACCCGACCTGTCAACGGACATAGCTCAGTCGGACGGGACAAAAGCACAGCTGCGTCAACCTTTGCAGCAAATTTCAAAGGCCAAAAAAATATATATGAAAGCAGTATTACTACTGATAGATTTACCACTGTTATGCACTGTATGTCATACGTTATTACACTGAATCTCTGAATCACTTGAAGCTGAACGTGACATGTAAGGCAACAAAGATTTGTTTGGTATTCACATGTGGATGAATCAACAACAGTACAATACTCAATGTAACATGCTGACAGGTTGGAGGTAACTTTTATATGACTATCCTCACAGATCTTTTCAGTGGTTTCTCTCCTGTCATGTTTGTTCTCACTGTGGGCTCATTGTTCACTGCAATATAAAGCCCTGCACTTGTATGGAAACAGCACAGCAATGGCTACAAGTAGAGAGACTCCAGAAATGTCTTTGATGCAGCATCAAAAAATGCCGTAAATATTTTAAATGTTTATTTTACAAAAATTGAAAAAACCCAAAATGACCATGTACAACATTTTTGTACACGTGTACACAGGGAAAGATATGGTGGCTCTACACACTATAGATATTTTACTTTTTAAATTTTTGATTTGTTTTCATATGTAAACACAGCAGCCAAGTTCAGTTGAAAAAAATCACTGAATTTTTGTCACGTGGCTATTAATCACAGCTGAATCTGTTTTGGCAAATGTTTAAATGAGACGTAGAGAGATGTATACTTGATGAAATATAGTGATCTTGAGGTTAAGTTTCCCAACAGAACAGCACATCACAGAAGAGTAGTTCATGGACGAGGTAATGGCCTGTCAGATATTTAAAAAGTCATTTCTGTTTTTACAGTTTGTGGTTCTGACAAAAGGTAGAATTAGTGTTTTTTTGAAAGACAAATAACATAGAAGGTTAAAACATGTCAAACTGAAACAGAGAACTGTAGCAAGTAGCACAGTTTAAAAGCTGGAACTAAATGGTTCAACATTTCCGTGACTCAAAATCATAAATGTTAAGTGGAATGACATGTCACCGCCATGTTTATTTTGTTATTAGTTTCAGCATCAAATATATCGAGTCCTTATCAGCCCTACCAGTCTTACGTCATGTGCTCCTTTTACAGCATAAATTCTGATAATCAATGTCCTGAAAAATAAAAAAAATAATAAGAAAAAAAAAATCAGCTTTCTTCTACTTGTCTCAAAACATTAACAATTTTCTACAGCGCTTCCCTTTTTCACTTCCTATCTGCTGTCCTTTTATATTCAATCTATACGCAGTATTGACACACACAGCAGTAAAGCACCTTAATCACACACACACACACACACACACACACACACACAGCTGTTGGAAAGCCATTTTCTCTGTGTTCATGAAGAGGGCACGTTGAGCTCCTCACTGCAGCTCTTCTCTGATTCCGTAGTCAGCACTAACGGCACGTGGCTTAAACCTACACCCATGTGCGCACCAGGACGGGAGCAAAGATGCACGTACGCGCGCTTCCACACACCCTTGGACGTAAGCTTTACATTCACCCTTGGATTTATACAGCCCCGCACGAATGACCCCCGCGTGTATAAAGAGGTCCTCGTATAGGAACGTTCACTCGCTCATACAAATAGTGGTACAGAGCAGCTGAATGCATCTATAAATAGCAGCCCATTGGCACCCCCACTGTCATCATTATTCCTTTCATCATCCTTATCAGCAGAGTGGGGCTCATTCAGTTGGTGGACAGTCAAGCCGCTTTCATGGAGCTTTCCTCGTCTCCCCATCGACACCGACAGTGACATCCCCATACCCTCTTTTCAATTCTTGTCCTCCGTCTTCTCTCTCTGATATTTCCATCTCGCGTCCCTAAGCTCCCTTCCCTTCTCTTCCTCCTCATCCTCTTTCTCTCCGTCTGCCTTTTTAGTGGGAACCACTGATGAGTGACACCAACCACAGAGTGGAGAGAGAACGAGGCGAAGGAGGACGGGAGGCCGAGTCCCAGAGGACGACCTTTATCTTATCAGAGTAGACCCGCCGATACAGGAGATGTAATGACATCAAGCGTAACTAACAACAGATGAAACACGGCAAAAGCTGAAAACGAACAAGTGGGCAAAATAGAAGTCACATGTGAGACAAGGGGAGAATCTCCACAGTGCTCATCTTTTACACGGTGCAGCTTTAAATTCTGCAGTTTCACCAAGAAAAGAGGCTCGGACAGGGAAAGGCTGCTTAATGTGCATAACTACAGTGTGTTATCTACTGATCCCGATATCAATGGCCTCTTTATTTATTGTTGATTATTCTGCAGATCGGGGGAGTTTAATCCCTTACAGTGAGTCAAAAAATTGTCAGAAAAGACTAAATATCGAACATACAAGGTGACTGCTCCCCAATCAACAGCAGAAACCCAAAGACATTTAGTTCACTGTCATGAATGAGAACGTGTAGCTGCCAAACTAGAACAAAAAAATGCTGAAACACAACTTCAATCTATTTCCCAAACAGTTGCTGATAGTTTCTCAGGTCACTGATGCGTTGACCCTCTGAATTCCAAAGACTGCCAACGGGGGGTCAAAAGACATGTTGGCTTATTTTTTATTTATTTTAAATCACCAAGGTGTCTCTGTTGTCATAGCCAGACACTGTAATAGCAAATTCAAGATATACTTTTCACACAGTCCTTGAACAACTCAAGTGTGACGTTCAGTTCTGTTTGGATATTAACCAAATCTTTTCTTAAAATAGTGATATTTCATCAAAATCACTTTATTTTAAATGTCTCGTAAAATTTGAAGAACAAAAAACGTTTCCACTCCTGACACCTGAAACAAATCAGAGACTATTTGGTTGAACTGCAGGCTGTGTTTACACAAAGCAGAGAAGAGGAGGAGACGTATGGAAACAAACTAGAGGGATTATTAAGAAATACAACATGCGTGATCAAATTCATTTGTGGGTTGTTGTTTTGTTTTTCTTTTTTATGATTTATAGCGTTAGAATTTTGTTGTGCTGCAGAAAAAAGACGTTTTGGAGTTCTCGCTACTTCTAGTCATGCCTCTGATGTTTCCATAAACGGTACAGGTCTGCAGTGTTTTGTTCATATTCAAGAGAAAAATGAAGCCACAGTGAGTAAAAATGTGAAAGGCACATAAAACAATTTAGGGTTTAGAGGGTCAATATGTTTTGTTTCAGCTCTAACATGGAGCCTAAAGCAGTAAAATAAGCAACAAACACAAAATTAACATCGAAGTAACACACTGGTTTGTAATTTTTGAATTTATGAAGGACTTCCAGGGACAGATGTGTGATTTGGTGGGTGATCTACCTGCTAAATGCGAATACGATTTACAAATAGGTTATAATGATGATACTGCACCTGCAAGAAAGTGAGCTTTAGTCACTTTGTAATTTGTAGAACTGATGCCTGGTGCTGGCTCGAGGTGTGAATGGGCTCCAAAAGTAGGTTAATAAACCTAATGTTGAAAAATGATCTGACAAAAATCTAATTGGCTGACAGTGGTCTTTTGAAGAAGTTTGCTTCCACTAAAATGAGGAGCATCCATTTTACGTTGGCAGAGCAACAGTCTGGACGGTCTGAGGGTGGTGGAGGAAATCTTCTGGCGAACTGAACATCTAGCACCATCTGTAAACCTGCAGAGACGCATCCATGACGCGGTAGCCTCGAGGAAAAAACATGCGAGGAGGAAGATGTCAAATTTAAAGTTTAATACCATCAACAAACCCTTGAGATTTCTCCTTTTTGCATCAGTTAATCTGTACAAAGTTTGCGGTTCCTGCCCTTTGTGGTTTACACGTACTTACAAAACTCTCAACCCCTCGCTGTTACTCAACATCTAAATTAACTTCCCTCTCGCATTATTCGAGCAAGAGGAGACACATACAATAAAAGAAACCCCACCGCTGCACACCTGTGGCCTGAGAAAAACACACTTCTGTCCTCACAAAGCATTTATTCTCCTTTCAGATGAGACACATACCAACCGCGGAGAAGTCCCTAACCCCCCACCAAAGCTCTCCAAAACAGGAAGAGAGCACTCGAGTCGGGATTTGATGGTGAGAGCAGCTCAAGGGGGCTGTCAAAACTGAGAACATATAAAGAAACACACATGGAAGGGCCGGGGTCAGTACGAGCACTGAAGAGAAAGAAAAGCAGAAGAGAGTAAAGAAAATGTGAGCGTCTTGAAAACTGGAGAGCTGGGCACAAAGAGAGACGAGAAGAACAAAAGAGGAGAGAGCAGAAAGGTTTGGATGTGATGAGAGCGAACATTGTAAGTGAAGCTGCGCACGATGAGAGGGGTCAAGAAGAGGAAAGAAAGCGAAAAGTGAAAAGGTGATACACTGTTGGCCCTGCTGAGGGAACATGTTTGTACTGGGAGGAACAATGTGTGGGAAAATACTGTGAAAAATTGAGAATAAATTATCATCAGTGAGAGGTGGGCTACGGAGTACAAATATTTTTGGATCAAAGTAAGAAAGAGCTGGCAAATCAACATCTTGTTCAGTCATTTGAAGCGAGGCAGGACGCTGAAAAAAAAGCTCTACGACGTGGCACAACAAAACAACATCACTTTTGTGCAATAATCAAAGCAGGGATGTCCCATTCAGTGACGCCGCTGAATGAAAATACTACTCCAGCAGTGTCAGTGGGCTAAAACTCAAGAAAATATGAATTTACCTTCTCCTGCGGGGCACCGGTTTTCATCGGCGCATAACCATGAAGGGCACCCTATTGTGTAAAAATGTTTGCTACACTATTCTTACCAGAGAGGACAAGGGGGCACGCACGGCTTCAAGAGTGCTGAATGTATATATCCGCCTCAAAAAATGGTCTCATCAGCATGTACAAAACAAAGTCTGTAACCAGAGGCAATGCCTCAAAATAGTTTGAATCTTAGACAGCACACTGGCTGCCATTTTGAATAAATGGAGCATGAAAGAGGACTGAACAGCCAAAGAAAGTGCCAAGCTCCATACTCACCAGCACCATACGCCCTCCTCAATCTGCTGCACACACATATAGACACACACAACTTTCCCCCTCACTTTGTCTTTTTTTTTTTGCTAATTTCTTTTTCTATATTTAAAATCCCGCTCTGTCATTTCTCTATGATTAATCAAACTCGTCTTTCTGCCTGACGTGTTCTCACCCAGGTGCTCTCCAGCTCCGACAAAGGTGTCCGTTATGTTTCAGTGGCTTTGCTGTTTGTGCTACGTAGAGGACGTTTACCAAATAAAATGCTGCATATCTCATCTACAGTGCATCACCTTAAATGAAGCTATTTATTTGAATGCATGTTTAAACCGAAATTAAAGGAGAAGTCTAATAAAGTAGTTTTCTTCTTGTCCAGAAACTAAATCCTCCAAGTACAGTATTGTCTGTGTATTCATTTCTAATTTCTGTGCATCGTAATGCAATGTTGCCCAAAAAAGATTAACCCTTAGATGCATACCGTGGGTCTTTAATGAGATGATGATGTCTTATTCACATACTGTGTGATGTCAAAATGTCACAAATGCTAAAAAGCCGTTTCTCTGATGATGTTCAGTGGAAACATGTACAAAGTAAGCTTAGCGTGCACTTTATCACGTCATCATCACACATCATCCAATTAACCAATCACGTGCAGTGCATGCTTTAATGCAAATAGAGGTCAGTCAACATCAGAATGGGGTAAAATGTGATCGTGACTTGACTGTTGGAGCCAAACAGGCTATTCTGAGTGTTTCAGAAACTGCTGATCTCCTGAGATTTTCACACACAACAGTCTCAAGAACGGTGCGCAAAACAGAAAACAGCAGCGAGCGGCAGTTCTGCAGTCAGAAACGTCTTGTTGATGAGAGAGACCGGAGGAGAACGACCGGTCTGGTTTGAGCTCACAGAGATGCTACGGTAACTCGGATAACGACTGTTTACTACTGTGGTGAGCAGAAAAGCGTCTCAGAGTGCACAACGCGGTTGTTTGTGGCAGAACAGCAGGAAACCATTTCAGCTTCCACCACTGTCGGTGAGGAACAGAAATCTGAGGCTGCAGTGGGCACAGGTGCACCAAAATGGAGCCTCCACTGATGAATCACAATTTTTGTCTTTTTTTTTTTTTTTCTTTTTCAGTCTGACCTTATGGTGGCACGACTATCTCACTGCCACAGTGAATAAATGCAGACACAACGACAAACAGGCCCATTATAATATCACAGCAACATGACTGGATTACAGGTTTAGAACAGAGGATCGCTTTCTTGATATTGGAGGATTTAAATGAGTAGAGTTTTGCAAATGAGCACCTGAGGCCACTGATGATAATGAGGAATTAGTTTTTGCAGCATTCATGAAGCCGATCATTTGAAAGCAGAACTGGAGCATGACAAAGCTCGCTCAAATGATATGCACCATTAATGGTCTCGATACATCCAATCGACCCTGCTGCTAGAAACGCACAAGCAGCTTTTAGCCTTTGATAAGCAATTACTGTGCTAACTAATATGGATAGGGCACGTTTCGGGGCAGGTATCCCTCGATAAGACGTTATAACACCCCTTGTGCAACCTATAACCTGAAATATATCAGCGTACACGAGGAAATATTATGGAACTTAAACCATTTTCAGAAATCTACAGATTGTTTTACTGCAAAAGCTTCATAGATTACATCAATTTTTTGTGTGTTTGTTATTGTTTGTCAAAAATACTCTAAGAAAGTGTAACCGTTAATATGATTTTAATTTTAAGTATGTAGGAGTGTTGGGAAAAAATGAAAATGAGGTGAGTGGAGTCACATCAGTCTGGAGTTTTGCTGAAAGGACAAATTGGAATTAAACGTCTGTTAAGTCCAACAAGAGACGGTAAATGAATTTCCCACATGACTCGTGACCTTTCACATGAATAAAGCCATGTCTTGAATGTTTATGAACATGCTCCCTGGCAGCAGTCCAACAATCGCTTGGCTATAATGTGCTATGTTGGGAGCAGCATTACCATGAGCCATATGGGAAACATGATAGCATACACATATAATAACACCGTGTGGTTTTGCATTGTGAGAAAATACTGACATATAAGGAGCATTTCTGTAACATACTACTTAAGAAAGCGGATCTGCAGAGCCCTCCTTATTTGAAAGTTGAATAAGTCGACCCATGTGTAAGGAAAACACTGACACACAAATATAGGAGTGGACTCTCCCTCTCTTTTTTGACAAACTGCAGCAAAATGCAGCAGCTATACTGTTTGTGGAGCTATTGACATAAATATAACGGAAAGAAATCCAATTTATTCAGAATATCGATACAACAGTTGGTCCGGTCATGAAAATGAATCACCTCTGCGGGTCGTAAACGTCCATGTGCATCTTGAGGGCTGGAGGACTAAGCTCACCTCGCCTGCCATTAAATCATTCATGACCCTGCAGTGCTGTGGACCAAACAGTGCCAGAACTGCCTCCACTAATCTGTGTCTCCACTCTGACACTAAGTACACACACACACACACCCCTAAACTCAGTGTTTTAAGCCCCGCACTAAAAATCTGCCTTCCCAGACAGCAATTACAAATGCTCATCCAAGCAGGTACACACATTCACAAACACTCTGGCAGTCAGTATTTATTTACGTCTCCCTGCTTCTGCTCCACGCACCTGTATCCTCCGCTCCCATCAGTAGCAATCCATGAAATATGTCTAAACCTGCTTCTCGCTCTGATAGTCTCTTTCCCTGCACGGCGCTCCCCATACCATCGATCAGCCTCGTATTCATGAGCTCTGCAGAGGGTCTGGCAGGACGCGTTGGACACCAATCCGTTGCAGTGGGGGGGCTCCATAAGATATTGTCCTCTCTCCTCTCCGGACTAACATTTTCTGCCATGTATTAAGAGCAAAGGAAGCTCCCTGTTTGTCCTCAAATATCTGCTTAAAGTCTGCTTACATTTTTGAATTTTAAACAAGCAACTTGGAGCTCAGGGGGGGGAACTTTTACTTCAAACCCTCACCGCCGAGTCCTAAATAATATACTGCGCTGATGTGGTTATTTATAGGAGCCACCCAAGTTAAATATGCAGAAAAGATGGAGCCATGTGTTGACTTTATGAGGCAGGTGCAGAGAGATGGCATTGATTCACTGGCAATGAGACAGATGTTGCCCACATGACAAATAAATCACAGAACGGATCATAATTATCTATCTACCCACGCAGATTTAAGGCTGAGAGCAGCTGATACATTAGGATATCGATTCAATCGATAGCATTTGTGACCTTCATAGAGTAACTGACTAAATATAGTGTTTCGTTGAGGTATTTGGAAAATCACATCAATTTTTAACCTCTTTATCTTTTCAATCTCTCTGTCTATCAGGCCCATGACTGAACGAGTGCAGAAATCCTGAATGAATAATTGATGACTCTGCGTAACAGTATTGCAGAACAGCGTTGAATTGCTGCACTGGATCAGAGGGAGAGGCGGGTGTGAACACAGCTTGTGTGTGTACTGCACGCTCGGCTGGTATCTGGGGCAATGTGCGACTATGTGTGTGTCGGATAAAGACGGAGCCGTCCAGGCGTCCCGCGCAACACAACACAATCGATTCCACGTGAAGGAAGTGCAGGCGCCAAGTCCTTCCCAGTCCCTGTCCTCTCCCTGTGTGCCTCGAGGATGATCTCTGAACCAGCTGTCAGCCGACTCACTGCGTCGTGGTGAGCTGTCAAACTGCTCAGATGCTGACCAAGTCACAGGGAAGATGAATGTAAATGAGGTGTGACCTTCATCTGTCCAGCAGGGGGAGCTCAGACCAGCTCATCCCTCATGTGACCCCTGCTGTTCATCTATCTTTAAGGAATACAATACATTAATCCAGATAATCCGAACCACATGTATCAGATACGGCTTCTTCAGGCAATCGAGGACAAACATCCGGTTGGTTTGCCAATCTATTGCAATCAAATTTACATTGTGCCACCACATTAATTTCTGTACACTTCTCCTTCCAACTTCTATCATTCTCATGCACGCTGTAACATCTGACCACAAAGCTATTTCTCATTAATCTCCCTATGGAGGGAAACAGATGTCTGGATTACTGTGCTGAGCCATACATTAGGTGAAAACACACATGTTTGCTCAAAGCCACACATGCAGCGAAAACACATTAAACTCTTCATCTTGAAGGTTTCAACGTTCTTGTGGTTTAACGTGTTTGACATACTTTGCAGTAAACATTAATTTGCTCCCTAGAATCTCATACATTTTACTAAGTTTGTCAAGCTCAAAAAGGAGAAAGCCGGCAGAGTTCGGGGTCTGTGACATCACAGAAGGAAAAACTAAAAATAAAATACAAACCTATGCCTAACCAAGCAGTTATTTTGGCTTAAAACTGTTAAAGCCAAAAAGAAAAGGATTTTCACTCGACAGAGTTGCTCGCTGCAATACACGGGCCAGATTTTCACGCTCACGCATCCACCTCTGCTCAGTATCGTGGTATTCTAAGCACATTACACAACAGCAGGGCTGAAGTTCAAGGATGCTACAAGTGAGTAAAAACAGGCATGTGAAGAATAAAAATAAATCTACTGCACGTGGTGGAAATACAGAACCTAGCAACAATAAAATGTGCAACTAAAAGAAATTCAAATATATTTCAGTCTTGCAGAGAAATCGACAATAAGTTTAAACAGGAGAAAGAAAACACTGCAAATGCAAATGAAAGTGGTTTAGAGGACTATATGTAGAATACTTAATACTTAACATTACACAAGATGCAGTGTGTTACTGCGTTCTTTAGACTGAATTATTAATTATGATGCATCAGATGAAAGATGCTTCGAAATATAAATCCTACTAAGTATGACCACGCTGACAAGGATTTAAAAACCTGAATATGGAGAAAGCGAGCATGAGGGATGACAGACAGCCGTGATGGGCTGAAGAGGGGGAATAGAAAAAAAAGAGTGAATAAGTGTTGAAGTAGATTCGGTTTCATTGACTCAGCAGAAAGCGAGAATGCAAAAATGACTAGAATGAAGTGACAGCAGGAGATGTGGGGCAAGAAAACTGATGAATGGTGGGAAAACAGCGAGCTTTCTAAGGAAGTATGCTTTCTGGTGACCTTCAGCTCGCTGACCAAGGACAAGCAGGAAAAAATGGAGGAAAAAAAGGAAGAGGAGGAGGAGGGGGGCTGGGATGGACGGTTCTGTTTTTACATTTTAAACGGACAGAGTTAATCCACTCGCAAAAAATAACATGGTTGAGCTGAGGAAATTTTCATAAAGTATTCATATTTATTAATAATGAATGCTAAATTGTACTAATGTCATGTCCTCTTCGGGATAGAGAAAGATTACAGAGAGGGAGCATTTAACACAAATGCATTAAAAGGATTAGAGATTATTTTTGTGATTATTTGATTATTCTGTCACTACAAAATGTGAAAAAACAAACAAACACCGAAGCTGTCAGAAACCAAGGTGATGTCTTTGTATGTCCTAATTTGTCCAAACAACAAACCCAAACTCAAATATATTGAGTTTACTATGCAGAATATTTACTTCTTTTTTTTAAAGAACAAAATTACTCTGGTCTATAAAAAAAAGATTCATTTTCTGTCCACCAGCTGACGATTTCAGCTCGAGGCAGGACGGCTCTTGTGAAATGGCTGCACTTCTATTTAAACACACACTAACATGTGTGTACACGTGTGTTTACACAAAGCATGTGCAGTGAAGAGCTTACAGCTGTAACACCAGACTGTGGCTACACATCCTAACTCTTAGCAAAGTTTACAAAGATACCCGTCGTGTTTGTTCAAGACACACAGACATGAGCTCTGTGAGCTTTTTATTCCATGACAGTTTCATCAAACTATGACATAACTGAGAACGAGTTTAGGTGGAAAATCTACTACGCGGTCTACATTTAGATGTGCAGGAATTGCGACGTCATTATCTGCCACCCAAGTGTCACAGATTTCTTTTAAATGAAGAGAAAGGAAACCAGGCATAATATTGATCCAGGAGTTATTTTCGTCACGCAGAACAACCGGAGGCTGTAATATGGTCACATAAAGAGGAAGCCACAAAAGGCACACATATAAATACTCTCTCACTCACACACACACACACACATTTGCGTCAGATGCCGAAGCGTTCCACCAGTATGTAAGCAATTAAAGGTCTGTGCCGGAGGGACGCTGAGGCCAAAGTCACAGCGCTCTATGCTCTGACAAACATTTTGTCCATTACCACCAGACTAACTGTCCCGCACCGCCTCGAGCTCCACTATATATTCTCCTTCACTTAGGTCTCTGCAGGGAGGCAGCAGGGAAAACGGTGAAAAGGAAGAGTGTCCGTCAGAGTGAGGAAGAAAAGGGGGGAAGTGCTGCCGTATGAGTGGACGGGAAGAGGAGCAGAAAGAGAGATGAGGACATGATGAGTGTAGCCAAATGCAGAGTCGTCAGGATTTAAGTGTAGTGTAGAAGTGTAGCCATCAATAAAAATGAATAATTCACCTAAAAGACAGGCCGGATAATCTCCGTTGATCTGTCAGTGTCTTTGTGGCACTCTGAACAAACTGGGCTGAATAAGACAGAAAGCAAAGAGGACACCGTGGCCAGCTGTGGTGACCTGATCATGAGCAAGATGGATTTTTTTGTGTAGCATGTACATGAAGCGAAGCATGGATGTGCGTGAAAGTAAATAAAATGTCAGTGTGAAGGCCACATATAAGGCACAGTGTTTCTGACGGGGATAATGAGAGCCGTCACGCTGTTGGTGTTCAGCAAGATCACACACACACGCTGCAGACGGATCAAAGTATTGAAATGATTTCCTTTTACTCATCTATAGCTGATGTTAAACTTGTCTGTCCTTTCGAGAGATTTCTTTCTCATACAGCTTAAAAATGAGGCTTGAAAAAGCATCCTAAAAGATCCTCATATATCAAGACTGTTAGACAGAAGCTGTTGTTGTTGTTGAGAACGATTAAGTAGAAGTCCGGAAAGCAGAGTATTTGGCTGGAAGAGAGGCGCAAGAACACACAGCAGAGCAGCCGAGATGATGTCAATCCTCCTGTGATGATCAGAAACTCCTCCGCATCGACACTAGGTGGCGACATCCAACCCTGTGACGGAGCAGCCGACACTGTGCTGACTAAGGGCTGGCTGACAGTAGGATGTGTGTGTGCCAAGTCTATATACATGTGTGCTTACATGTGATCGAGTGCGAGGTGCGGTTGACCTTGTAAAGCTGCTGCATACACGCAGATTCTCCTTCATCCTGAGCCGATACCGCTGCTGTCCCCAAGGACCGACCCTCCCCTCCTCTTCGATCCGAACTGATTTAATACGACGAGGGGGGGGAAATGCAGCTAAAACATTATATGGACAAACGTTTTATAAATGCGTGCGGTGGAAGTTGATTATTCCATATCTACCTACACTTGCATTTTCCTGCCTATTGAAAACATGAGGATGCTGTAACAGTAAAAGTGACTGATGCTCCACCAACCCCCCCTTTTCCTCTCGCTGTTGCTCACTTAATCTCTCTCGTTTCTCTCTCTCTAAATGTGGATCCATAGTGTTTAGTGCAAACTCAGAGACTGGAAGAGCGAAGAGAGGGAGGTGTTAAGAATCGGATCTATGATCTTGCAGTGTTGCAATGTGCTGCAAGTAACTGCGGCAGAGCGAGAGAGAGGAAGAGGGAAGGAGTTGTAGTCTGTATGGAAGCAGCGGAATTGATTATGGGAGGGATGGAGGAATATACTCAGGCAGGGAGGGAGAGAGGGAAGGGGGTGGGCACCTGGCTCTGCATCTGCTCAAGAAAAATCTCTGGGGTCAGCCAATTAGATGCTGGGTGACACCACTATCCTCCCAGCTAGCTAGTAAATCCTGCGCCACAAGACAACCCACGTGCCTCTATTCAATGAACGTATGAGCTCATACGGAGGCACACGGACCAGCAAAGAGGCACACACACACAGTAAAAATGTCTGTTTATAGTAGGATTGGAGGAAGTTAAACGCAGGCAGTTAGATACCTGAGTGTCCCGGGTCACCTGACATAATAGCACAAGTGTTCCAGAGATTAACTCCTCATTGTAATTCAGACATCACTGAAATGACTGACATGCTCCATGATCGAAGAGGCTCATATCTCACACCTGTGCCTTTGACAAGACAGCGATTTACGCCTGCCCAAACCTGCCTGATCCTTTTGGTTTATTGTAATATGACTGTAACATGTTGTACAAAAAACATCTCATACAGCCAGGTGGATAAATCTGGTTTTGTTTGCCTGGGTTGTGGCATCTGCACCTCTGCAATTTCTGTCTCCACACCGATACAACAACAGCATTCCGCTTTAAAACTACATTTCTATTATTAAAAAAATATCCCTGATACTGAATGAAACACAAACCCTTCTGCAGCAGCTACGGTTGGATCTACAGTCTAACGAAGACATGTATTGTCTTAGAAACAAATGTCTAAAAAGGTCGACTCAGGAGCTGTTTTGGGCGGCTTTCCATCACGTCACATAATCTTAACAGATGGAGGTGACAAACTGGTGGGAAAACATTTAAAAATTGATTTTTAAGAGAACTTATCTGGTATGTTGGAACTGAGAGAATGGAAATTTGAATGTACATGTGACATGATGGTTGTGTGATTTTGTGAGCAGTTAGTAGCTTGTCTTTTGTTTTGCTTTAATCTTCAGAAGTCACCGTGTGTTCAGAGTCAGGTTTATAGATTACCCAGATTAACAGGTACATAGTTTATGGAAATAGTTTGGATTCACCTTCTTGTACAGGAATGGAGCTAAAACTTTCAGATGGCTTTTTTTATTTCCTTCTGTTTTCAAGGTCAAGAATGAAGAACCCCATAACATTTGATTCATGTGAACTGATCAATTAATATGTCTACATAAAGTTTTGCCAACAGTTTGACCAATATAATAAGAGATCTGTGACATCTTCTCTGAGTATTTTCCTATCTTCAAGGAATGTCCAACATTGAGGAAGCTGTCAAAGCCCAGTGTGTGAGTAATATGAAAACATTTCCCTGCTGTTGAATGTAAAACTGTGCCACAGTTCTTCTAGTATTTTAACACCAATAAATCATTACTACACTTCACAACAGTCGCTGAATATAATTTGTGAAAACACATGACTTACTTGCAGAAAAGACTGTCTGTGCTTCTCCACTGAACCTTGTGGTGTGAAAACAGAGTTATTGTTCACTAAAAGAATTGTTGGTCACAAACCTGGCAAAGAAGCAACATATTTTTCCATCCAAGGCAATTAAATAACAGTTGCCACTTGCTGCTGCGGATATCGTAATTTCAGCACAGGAATGGATGAACAGAGGTTGCTCTGTGCCACGTTTTTGTCCTCTAACTGATACCTGATTTATTGGTCAGCGTCCTGGAGAGGAGAGCCTCCCTGTGCATGCTGGGTGGGATGAGGAGTGAAGAGCATCAAATCAAAGTGACACCACCTTTCCCTCTACGGGATTCAGATGAAGAGGTTTACAAATGGCTAAGCTTTTAATAACAGGTCCATGATGCTACAACACTGTGAAGACACTTGACACGAGGATTAGATGACTCAAGAAATCTGCACTCCGCTAAGTAAGATTTGTCATCAGGGAGCACACAGTGATACTCCGAAGCACCAACCGAGGCCTGGTCTCTTACTGCCATCATCTGTTCCTCCAAAGGGACTTAAAGTCAGGAAAACCAAATCTGAACCTCCTGCTTAAAAGCCCTGCTAAGCTTCTGGTGCATACATACTCCATACTATACTCGTGCCACTTTTGACTACACAGGTTTAATTCAGTCAGAAAATTCTAATCATGAACTCAATCTTCTCCTTCCCATCGCGATAAATGAATCAGACATTCTCTATTGTCCGCACTCCGAGAGCTGGAACTGAGAATTACAGCCGGGAAGCTACGCTGCCGTAATGACCTACTGTACTGCTGGGTTTTGAATTGAATTATTCCTCTTCCCTCCGGTAGACAGAAAAAAAAAGGAATCATCATATCAATCAGGTAAATAAGACACCAGTCATCCAATACAGAGGAAAAGGGCGCAGAGTCACCCTGGGGTCACCCGCACTCCTCTGATATTTCACTCCTTTTTGCTTTCACTCTCCTCTTCTTTGGCTCTACCCCTGGGCTATATTCCTTCACACCAAACACTTGCACACAATCACCAACACATAAGGTGCCTCCCACACAAATCGGTCCTGCACTGGCCTACACTCGCCTGCAACACACAAACACTCAAACTTGCAGCAGTGCTTTCAGCTAAATGGTAGCACCAGCATGCTCAAAATGAAGGATGTGTAATATTTACAACGCTCACCGTGTTCATTTAGCATGCCAGCACTGCTAACCAAACATTCAATACAACTATTGGGTCATAAGTCTTGCAGGAATTTTCTTATAAAGATTTCATTAAAATCCATCCAGCAGCTCCTCAGATAGTTTAATAAAAAATCAAAAACCTCACAGCGACACTGGAGAAAACGTCAGTATTATTTGTCCTCTGGTGAACCTGAATGTCAAAACTACACTGCAGCTCGTGCCGTTTCCTTCAGTAAAAGGAGGATGGAGATGCATCAGATTGTAACAAACACCTACATGTTGTATGGCCAGTTGTTTAAAAGCTGAACGCACAGGACGAACAAAATCTTCTCCTACAGGGCAAAGTAGAGCCGATCAATACAGTAAATGGTAGGCTGCACATTGCAGAGGCTCCTATAGATATCAGTCCAAGAGATGCTGCAGAGTCTGAGGATATCAAGGCAGGACTCAGAGTACCTGGACATCAAACCGCACTAAGCTCCCTATCCCACCTCCTGTCCTTTCCTCTCTCCTCTTCAGGAGCTTAAAGGGAAAGAGCTCGGGTTGGGTAACGGACACCAAAAGCCTTCCTTTTTTTTTTTTTTTATTCTACAACAAGCGGTCCAGCAATGACCTATCAAATTCCTCTCAGAAGATATCACCTCATTCTTTCTCCTTCTTTTCCTCTCGCTCTTTTATTTGGGCATGATGAGGATCCATTTCAATAACCCTGATCTCTCAATTCTTGTTTCAGGCAGTTATGTAACAGCTGCACTATCAGAATAACAATTGGGAGAAGAGATTAGCGCAATCGGCCAAGGAGAGAGATGGAGAGGAAGATGAAGGGAGGAAGGGAGGGGAGGCGCGAGGAGGAGAATCTAAGGAAGACCCTCTCAAAATGACACATCATTTCACATGTCGTGGGAAGGCGAGCACGCACAGATGCTGCTGCTACTCCTGATTTTGAGAGGTTCACACGAAACTCAGTTGGAGACTGGCGCTATTCTGAAAGCACTGCAGTCCTACGTGTCGGTTCAGCTTCATCTTCAATCGTCAGCCAGAAAACACGCCAATAAATAGTCTGTCTCCCAGGCTTATGAGGATTATCAAAATCACGCATCACGCTGCCGTTTATTACCGAGACAATAACGTGTAATAAGCAGGTGCGGGCGGTTGCGGCTTCGGTCTTAAAATGAAAGAATGAATCACTGCAGCACGGATGAAACCGACGACACAGTGAGACATCTTGATCGCTCATCAACATTTTAAAAATATCCTCAGGCTTTGGAGTTTTGGGGAAGCCGACTTCCTGCGGAGAGGGAGTGCCTTCTGGATGCTTGATGTTATTTTGCTCGTTTTTATTTCATTATTTTCTTCTATTTCAACAAAGAATAGATGCCACAGTTTGAGCAGGGGAGTTTTCCTCTCTAATGAACCTGAATGGGTGTGCTGGGGCATCTCCTTTAAAAATCACTCAGTGTCTGAGAGATCATAAATAAAGGCCTGCCGCTGCCCTGGTAAAGGGAGAAGGAGGGGGAAGGCGAGGGGTATGCATTGGTTGAATTGGCCTCGCGAGTGGCTTTCATTCCCCTCCTTTAATTAAAGGAGAGTAGGCTGTAGCTCCCGGCCACCCTGCCCCAGCAGCACTTACTGTAGAGCCAAGAGCCGGACTCACTGAGGCTCGGGCCCAAGTTCCATCAACATGAGTGAATGCCCCGACTCGGCCTGCTGAGTCATCTGTCTGAGGGGTTCCACAGGGCCACCTGGTCCGCATCCACACATACACACCAATGTATAATATGGGATTCATGAACACACACAGACGTGAGTGAAGTTTGAGCATAAAGAAAGGAGATAAGTAGAATGCCGGTCAGCTGAACTAGTCGTTCTTTATTATACGACAACTGGCTGCCACATTGTTATGAAGACTTTTTATTGAACTCTTTGTACTCCTTTGGGCTTCTTCTCTCCAGCTTCTTCCTAAACATGATCGGCTATATCCAAAAGTTTACAATAGTAATAGAAACAGACATTGTGGAAATGATTGCTCAAACTGAAATGAGCAGATTATTCCCTGAATCTGCAGCTGGGCCCACCATTACAGTTTCATATAGTGTCGCCTCATGGTTTAGCTGTCCAGCCCCCAACTTCACCGTTTCACTCTCACTGACTCATAGCATCGTTTTTGGAAACAGCAAGCACGATTTCCCTCAGCACCAATCAGGAGGCTTGACACAGTTAGAGGGAAGCTGGTGGAGCATAGAGAAGCTAAAGAGCCAGATATTTCACTCAGCAGCTGGTTGACACCACAGAACTGAAGAAGATGGAATGTTGGAGGTTTGACTGATGGGTATAAAAACGGTTCCACATAGGAACTGGATGTATGAATAAGCAAGTGAGTTCAACGTAAAAGGTGAGAGTGGTAAATGGTCCACACTTAGATAACGCTTTATTAACCTTAGCTTGCAAAGCACTTTACAGTGTGTTTCTCACTGACCCATTCATACAGACATTCATACAACAATGGTGGACGAGCTGCCATTGGGAGCAGTTTGGGGTTCAGCGTCTTTACAAGAGACGCCTCGGGGATGGGGACTGAAACACCAACCTGGTGATTGATGGGCAACCTGCTCTACCACCCAAAAGTCAATGAATACAATGATGCATAGACACTTTGTTTCAGCTGCTCCCAACCAAACCCAAAAACATGTTAAAGCACATTTAATCCTAACATAAAATCCCAGATGTACACTTTATCAGAAACACCTGCATACCTGTTTATTCAGGTAAAAACCCAATTAGCCAATCACGTGGCAACAGTACAGCGCATACAATTACACAACACACATATCAGGAGCTTCAATTAGCATTCACAGCTAACATCAGAATGGGAAACAGTGTGGTCTCAGTGATTTTGACCATGAAATGATTGGAATGATAGTCTGGTTTGAGTGTCTCTTAACTGTCGTTCTCCTGGGATTCTCACTAACAACAGTCTCTTGAGTCTCAGAATGGTGCTAAAAACAAAAAAACATCCAGTGAGCAGCAGTTCTTGAGATGGAAATACCTTGTTAATGAGGGAGGTCAGAGCAGAGGGGCCAGGCTGGTTGCAACTCAAACAGCGTTTACAACTGTGGCGAGCAGAACAGAAAAGCATCTGAGAAGGAACAACATGGATCCACTCGTGTCAGCCACTAACAGAAATGGAAGTCTGCAGTGCACATATCAAAACAGGACAGCTGAGGTCTGTGAAAAACGGAGCCTGGTCTGATGGATTTTGATGGTAGGATCAGAATTTGACGTCAATAGCATGAAGCCATGGACCCAACCTGCCTTGTGTCTATGTAAATTTCTACTTGGCACATTTGGCTCCTGCATGTTCTTAACATGTTGAGGTTAATTGGTGATTCTAAATTGTCTGTAGGTGTGAATGTGAGTGTGCTTGGTTGTCTGTCTCTAAGTGTAGCCCTGTGATAGACTGGTGACCTGTCCAGGGTGTCCTCTGCCTTCACCCTAAGTCAGCTGGGATAGACTCCAGCCCCCCATGACCCTAATGAGGATTAAGTGGTGTATAGATAATGGATGGATGGACATTTGGCTCCTTAAGATCAATCAATCATTTCAGAAATGCCACAGTGTATCTGAGTATCATCGGTGACCACGTACATCCCTTTATAGCCACAATTTTTTATGTTCTCATAACAACCCACCATGTCACAAAGCAATACTTGTGCCAACTACTTTTGTAAACATGACAGTTGTCTCAGTGTTTTCAGTGATCTCTCCAGCCTTCAGACCTGAACCCATTTAAAATGTGGCAGAACAGGAGATCTGCATCATGAACGTGCAGCTGACAAATCTGGAAAATCTCTGAGATGGAATCATGTCAACATGGATCAGATACTCTAGGGGATGTTTACAACATCTTGTGGAATTCATGACAAGAAGAACACTGACTGTTTTGGGAGCAAAAGGAGGGCCAACCAAGTCTTAGTTGGGTGCTTAATATAAAATACTGACTGAGTGTATGCAATAGTGCATTTACAGGCAGGTATAATGTCAATCCAGAAAAACCCAACTGCAGAGGAGTGAAAATGAAACTCTTTAGCGTCTCTCTCAGAACAGAAAGTAAATGTTCACAAGGGAATTTAGAAACCTAGTTTGACAATTTAGAAAGTACACTTGCCAATTAGCTTAGCTTAACACAAAGACAGGAAACCAGGAGGCTCGGGCACTCTGGCTCTGTGAAAAGTTAACAAAAACTCGGCTCAATAATTAGCTCGCTTTGTTTGATTTGTTTTAGGTGTTAACACAATATGTGAAGAGTTTCATAGGGGATTGTAGCAAATTATTTATTTGCCAAAAGCAGAGACTTCTTGCAGTCTTTAACTTAAAGTCAGAGACTCCAAGTAGTTAACACTCTCGACCAGGTCATAACTCGGCACCTTGAGTTGTATCGACTTTTCCATCTCATCTTTTTGCTTGAAATGGAATGAACACTTTCTCAAAATACTCTCAGCAGCGCATTTGATTCAATGCACATCACCTGGTTTAGAAGAAGCCTCAGACAGAAGTATTTGGTGCACCTTGATTGACAGGTGTCATAGGCTATCACACTCATGCTGTTTCACTCGCCTCTAACCAGACTCCAAAAAATGAGATTTTCTGGATCCAAACAACTGACATGACAGCAATGAATATTCCATTTTCAAAAAATCTCCTTTTAAAACAACCAACAGCTAAATTTACATCGTGGGTTACATTTTTTTTTTAAATCACTTTGATGAGGAAACAGGTGAGCGGGGCAGATCAGCAGACAGGCGCTACAGTTGGCTCTGATGGGCTTAGTCACTGCTGCAGCACCCCTAATCCACTGCACCAAACCCTAACACACACACACTCAAACACACACAGTCATATGCACAAAAACACAGCATCAACACCTAGACAGCACTACAGTACCAATCAGTCTCAGACATCGACACATTAACCTCAGTGAAGGCTCGGCTTCCTGTGGAGGCAGGGAGGGTAAGAGATTTTGGAGGGCAGACAGAGACAAGGCTGGAATGCTGATCTACTGCTGCTCTCTTCTGTTTTATATGAAGATGGGAGATTGAGGATGGAGCACCGAGATCGTACTCGCAACGTAGCAGCGTTCACCGGCGGCCATATCAGCCGCACAATCCTGCACCACTGTTGCTTTTTGTCAAGTCGATGCAGCTGAATTTCACCCCCAAGACGCCTGAAGGGCCGCTACACATTTGCAGTCAACAAAGTGCCAGACAATATATACGGCAACAACGGAGCCATAGTGCAGACTTAATGTATTGACGAGTCTGAGCAGCAGCACCACTGATGGGTCAGTTCTCAGCTGCCACAACGCCTCTCTGCACTTCGGGAGCATCACCAGCCAAAAGCCATATAAACACTAATGCTGACCTTTAAGTAACGGCAAACGCAGACTTATACACAGACTTGTATTGTTGTAATTGTCTTGAGATAACACAGTGTTACAGGGCTGTGGCAATCATTCGTTTAGTCAGTCAGACAATTAATCATTTGATGACAATTTTATCGTTCAAGAACACATTTGATAGGGCCGGCTTCTCAAATGTGACAATGTGTTGTTGGGTTTTTTTGCATTTACCATTTTGAGCTTTGGACTGTTGGTTAGACAAAAAATGATATCTAATGATCACCTTGGATGTACATGAGTCAGGCATTGTCATAGTTTTTTAAAAATGTTTTATAGACTAATACAACAGTTAATCAATTAGATGAAAACATTTTGCCATATTACCTGACAAGGAAAACCATCATTAGCTTCAGATCTACAACATTACACCTTGTAACTAGTAAATAGAGGCTAAGAACTTTATTTTTTATCTTTGTTTGGCTGAAGTAGCATTTGTTCCAAGATGCTACAGGGTTTTATTTACTGACACACACACAAAAAAAAGCTTTAGATTAACATTCACAAGCTAATGCTGTGTGATTGTAGGGCTAAACAATTCATTGATTTCAAAACAAAAAGGAAATTTGAAACAATGCAATTAGCAAATCGCAAAGGCTGCAATTTAGGATATACATGATGCAGTGCGTCTGACCCAGGGTTTAAACCATCTTATCAGTGGGTTTTAGTAATTCATGCCTTTTCTTTCTGTGTGAGATTCATGTTTTTTATGGTATCTCATGTGGTAAAGTTCCATCACATTAGAAAACTACTACACAGTGAATATTAAAGTTTGACTTTACATATACATATTGCAAATCAAAGCTAAACATCTGGCAGAAACAAATGTGTTATTTCCCAAAATTGTTCAGTCCTAATTGTAATATTTGTTGCTACCATCACAGGTTTTTTTTTATGTCAGATGAGTTTTTGGCAGCCCAGAAAAGGTTGTACATTTCTTAACCAGTTTTATTAACCGAGATTTAATTTACTTAAGGATAATAGACATTTTTGCTGTTAAATTATCAGAAATAACAGAAAAATATAGATTTCTCTCAAATAAGGAAACACAGACTCCTTTACTGTACAGGGATCATGCTCGCTGTCATGTGTAGTCACCTCCCAAGGGTGTATTCTGACCTGAATGGGTGATATTTGGAAGATTTGTCCAAGATCAAAACTATTGATGGAAAGATGAATCAATTTATCAATTAGTTGATCAAGCCGAAATAAATCAGAAACAGTTTTGACCATCAATTGGTAGCATTTTTAAAGCAAAAAATGCCAAAGATTCACTGGCTCTAGCTATACAAATGTAAATATTTGTAGTTTTAATGTATGACAGCAAACTGAATAAACTGCGAGTTGGTACAAAATACGAAAATTGGAAGAAAAAAAATAAAATCACCCGATTGATTCATAATAGTACTCACTAAAATAGAATCTCATTCATGCTCCAACTAAATGAGCAACAGGAAAATGACACCACAGAGAAATCGATATTATTATCCATACAATCCATATTACTGCACACAGAAATACTGCTCTGAGCGTACATCCCAAATGATACCACTGGATTAGTTCAGCACCCCGAGGCCTCACCAATAACGATCACATCCTGTAGTACTAAAACAACTACTAACACGAGGACACAGATGTTAATATATTCATAAAGAAATAATTTTATGCCTTTTACCGCCAATTTAGAAGACAAATTAGTGTATTATTTTGTCAGGAAATTACAATTAGATGTGAAATTTTAACTTTACTCGACTGGATCTTTGCATAAACGCCATCATATTTCATCGTGGTGAAAAACAAGAGGAAAGAGTCTAATAATACCATTGAGCGCACTGTTTTCTGGCCACAGTGCTGCTAGTCCTTCTACATTTTTTTTTATAGCAAATCAACATAATGGAAAATGATAAAAATAACTGCAAACACAAAAAAAACATTTACTCTCCTGCTTCCAAGACTAAGCCACCAATATGTTCATGAATGCAAGGGCCAAAACAGCATTACTAAAACTGAACAAACAAAACGAGGCGGCCTTGGATCGTTATCTTCAGTCTTTAAACTGCCTGTTTAGAAATACAAAAAAATTCCAGGTGTACCTTTCCCATGACCTTGAAGCAGCCCTTAAAAACTAATAAACAGCCTAAAATTAAAACTGCAATAGATACATTTTTCCTCCTCTTTATCTGTCATGCTGCTATGGGGTAAATAATACAGCAAAGCACTCCTTCCTACTTCAGGGCCATTGTCACCAGGTAAACCGCTTCACATTAAAGCGGCCTCAGATGTTAGACACAAACGCACGCGCAGAATGAGGTGAAAATAGGTGCTGACTGGGACAATGGGGCTTTGTTCGCGTCCTGACAATGCTCATTTTTCAAGAGGAGCAAACTCATCAATAAAAGTAATTTGAGGACAACATTATCCACTGCTCAGCAACTGACCTGTGCTGTATAATGCCACTACACCATGAAGCCAATTAAAATGGCACTTTCACCCTTTGATGACGAATTGTTAGTTTTATGATTCTGGACGTTCATCAGCGCGCGCAGGATTGTGTCCCCACGGGGACGGAATAATCATGTAAAACACCAACGTACATTAGCCACAAACAGTGGGACTAAAACAATAAAGTGGATAAATGAATGGTGGGTAAATCAGTTGTGGCTGGAAAGGGTGAATGAAAAAGAATTGTTAAAAAAATAATAATAATAAGGCTTTCGACTCTAAAAGCCCAGCTAGCATCCCCTAGAGGCCATAAAACTCATTAGACCCAACTGGACCAAAAGACCAACTGCCACCCTTTTAGAGCCTCCCGCTATTGAGACTAAAAATACCACGATAAATGAACCACGATGATTTTAACACTTCAGTGCACAAAAACCTGTAAAGATCAATATAAGACGCTGAGTGATTTTTCTTAGAATGACTCAAAACACATCAGCAGCGCAGGAGGATTGAGTGAAATCCCTGAAGCTTTACACAACAAAACTCCACTTTGCTGGCAACAAAAAATGACAAACTTGGTATGCATGACTGTAAAATGCCCCAAAATTTTAAAAAAAAGGTTGTGTCACAGAGAAAGCGTCGACCTTGCCTGCACTGCGAGGGTCATGACACTCCCGAGGTGCAGGTGGATGCAAGAGATGGAGCTACCAGGTGTTGAGCGGCAAGCAAGGAAACAGCTTAAAGCACGACGGCGATTAGTTAACAATCGAACAATGTGAGGACAGTCGGTTAATTTATGAATTGCAGACGGCAGGATTTGAACACGTAGCTGCAGGCGTCAGAGAGGAAACAAAGAGATATAAAGCGAGAGAATTCCCCCAGTGTTAACATCTGCTCCAGAAACCGGGAATGGCTATAAGCTGGTGTTAAAAAAAGGAAGAGCGGTTGGGAGGATGGGGGGTGGGGGGGGTGGGGGAGCTGGGGGGGAGTCAGGAAGCTTATTTGAAAGACTTAAGCTGCATGGTTACGTAAGTGATATGGGATCCTCTGAAACCATACACTTTCCGTCAAAGTTGGACTGCATTAGCACCCTCACCAGAAATCTCATCCATACTGTTGAGAGATGCAGGTTTTCCCTTCTTGGACTTCATCTTTGCACAGATTGCACTTACACACTTTCATAACATACATACAGTCATCACTCTCTGATTCTTTAACCAAAAGACCAGAAAGAACCTTTAACTCATTGGCTCACATCCGTCATGGCAGACTGACTGGTGCCATGTGTGTCTCTGATGGAAGGATTGGATGTGACTGAGGTGTGAAGCCCCCACTGACAGGTATCTCTGAGTCATACCACCTTTCCCTCTCTTTTTTTTCTTCCCATGATTTAGCTCAAATACACCCAATAACCTCATGCTTAGCGCACACACACAAAAAAGAAAACCTAAACCCCCTACCGGCCTTACAGTCCTGCCTCCCCTCTACGGGAAAGTGGAGGCTGTACTGTGTTTCTGTCCATAACACTGTCTCTACTGCATCAGCATCAGATTGGTTTACAGCCAGCCTGGCACAGAGCAGGCTCACAGGGCGGCTGGACTCTGTTACCGAGGACCAATTTGCCACCAATACACAATCTGCGGATGACTCATTTTCATTAATGAGTTTGAGTGAAATGCGACGAGCGGCCGGAGGAATAAAGTAGACTGGATGATACGTCCCTGCAGTCGGCGGCTGGCGGAGATTTATTGTTTACAACGAACCTCGCCAGTTGTGCCAGCTCTGCCTGGTACTTCTCAGTCAGACAGAAGCCTGCAGGTATTGCTCTGCAGTCATTACAATGCCACACAGAAGAAAAGAAAGAAAGAAAGAAAAAACGGACAGGAGAAGAGAGTGGTCTGTTGCAGAAACAAGCAAGCACTGTCCTCATGAAAGATTAGTGCTGTGGTGAAATTTTTGCTCACTATCACCGTACTGCAGTGTGAAAACAAAGAAAGAGGAGAGAGAGAGAGAGAGAGAGAGAGAGAGAGAGAGAGGGCACGAGACGAGAAATGTGAAGAGGGACAGAGACACAGTGAGAGGTAGAGTACTACACTGCCTTATCAGACGGCTCGGACAGGACAGTCAATAAAGCAGGTATAAAGCAGTCAAGAGGAGTAGGAAGGCATGCAGTGTGTTGTACCGTTTCCCCGTGTCTGTATGCACAGGACATACATGTGTGCCAGGGGAGAATGTGTACACACAGTAGAAACACGCTCATGACTGGGTTTCCATGTGTGCCCCGGCAGCCCTGACCACAGCAGAGCATGACAGAGAAAGAAGGGGGGGGCGTCTCAACCTTCCTGCCCCCCTCTCCAGCCTCCCCTCCCTCACCCCCTCACCCCCTCACCCCACCCCACCCCACCCCTGACTACCCCACCTGTGAATAGTCCCCAGTACCTTGCGCTTTTTATCCCGTGAGCGACTCCTCTTTTTGGCCCTCTCGTCCTCCTTCTCTTTGCGCTCCTGCTCTGCCTGGGCTTCTAAATCCTTGTTCTTGCGGAGATGTTTGGCCGCTTGTGCCATGGCGTTGGTGGCGGGGGTCTGGGCGGCGTTGGCGCGTCCAGATCTTTACGGCGGCGGTGGTCTGCGGGGTGGTGGTGGCGGCGGCGCTGGGACTTGTACCTGGTGCGGGCCAACACTAGCGCTGCTGCTGCTGCTGCTGCTGCTTCTGTGTGCTCCTCTATGGCCCTGCAGAGTCTGAGAGCGTGCTCACCCTCTGCCTCCTCCTCCTCCTCTTCAGCAGTGCAGTCACACACACACACCGGCAGTCCTCAGCCGTCTGCTGTGGGATGCTACTGCAGCGCCGCTCTCTCCCTCTCTCTCTCTCTCTCTCTCTCTCTCCTCTCGATGCTTGCACACTCTCCTGGTCTCTCACTTCCCTCGTTCAATTTTTTTTCCTCTTGCTTTCCCCTCTGATCTCCCTGCTTCCCTGTGCTGAAGAAAAAGGGGGTAAACAACAGTGGACAAACAGGTTTTCCTTCTTTCTTCACTTGTTCCTTCTCTACGTCTCTCTCCTGTTCACTGCTTCAACATGCTGTGACCCCCCCTCCTTTTCTCATCAACAAAGATTAAAAAGGGATGAACTGACAGTCAGTTGAGAAATAGCTCGAGCAGCTTTAAATCAAAGTCAGCTCTCCCTCCTCACATTGCATTGATTTTGTTTCCTTTTCCTGTATTTAATTTCTCAGTATCTCATAGTCCTGCTGTGTGTCCATCTGTGTAGGATTGCGAGGCTGCACAGGGAACCCGTCATCACCACAGCCAATCACACCATCACTCACACACACAC
>NW_007580122.1:0-53337 GCF_000690725.1 Stegastes partitus | reverse complement strand
TTGGAGAATTCTGCAGCCACATCTTTATTTATGGCTTATTTTGTTGCCTTCCAGTGTAGTTACTTTAAAGGACCCCATTAGAAAATGTACAACAACAGTGAGGATATTGTTACTCATTGTCCTAATATCTCAGTTTACGCTGTCTTTTCCTGTTGTTACCGCTGTTATCAGGTCTTTTCTGAATGAAATACATTCTAATCAGGAAAAAATCTAGCTGTTTATGATGTGATTGCAGTGTGACGTTACAAACTTTAAGGTCGTTACCATCTTTTTCAGCCATTCCTCATGAATTTCCCTCCTTATCTGCTATTTCCTCCTGCCCATGGCAATGTGCTCACAGAGATTTGTCCATAGCTCTGTTTTCCTTTGCTGTCCTGCAAAGGCTTCCCCTGATCTGATAGCAGCTCTCTCGATATATACTGCAGCATACTAATGAATAGCGCTGGTGATATTGCCTTCTGCCTGCAATGCTACTACACAAATCACTTGCTCATGTGGCCCAGCTATGACACAAACAAACACAAATACTGACAAGCTGACAGCTCCGTGGCAAGAGATCCATCACAATATTGAACCTCTGGGGAACGCACCTAAATGAATCACCAGCAGGGCTGACTGCACTGGTAATAAGGAGGTTTTTGCTTAGCCAACTAGATTGGTGTTGTTAAGCTACACTCCTGCTGAGCTAATGGAGGAGCAGTTTTACATTGGACTTTAACACAGACAGCGGAAACACTTACAGTTATGGGACCATTTGGGGCTGACAAACGTTATGGAGAACAGAGTGTCCCACACCCATCACATACTGACAACCTCAGTGTGTATCTGGAGGTACAAGCATAATCAGAGTGACACTTTATGAAAACACTATGGTTCAAAAAGCTTTGGACGGAGTGCTTTTTGACAGTTGACCCTAAAACCGGACTTGAGTTTCAAGTTTTCAGTATTCACTATTACCACTAATGATGGAAGTTACACTCAGTGGGATGCTTGTTACTGTTCCATATGAAACTTAACATCCATCCATCCATTATCTATACACCGCTTAATCCTCACTAGGGTTGTGGGGGGGGGCTGGAGTCTATCCCAGCTGGCTTTGGGCGAAGGCCAGGGACACCCTGGACAGGTCACCAGTCTATCACAGGGCTACACTTAGAGACAGACAACCAAGCACACTCGCATTCACACCTACGGACAATTTAGAATCACCAATTAACCTCAACATGTTTCTGAACTGTGTGGGAGAAAGCTGGAGAACCTGGAGAGAACCCACGCTGCACGGGCAGAACATGCAAACTCCGAAACTTAACATAAACCAAGTAAATCTAATGAAAACATATGGCCTACTTTGTAAAGTAATGTAAAGTCTGCCTAGAGACTAAGTTTAAACATCCTGGAACTTTCAGTAAATGTCTAAATTCGCTACAGCAACACACCACTTCCAACAGGCTGATGAACCATCCGTCCAGTTTATTTCACTTTGCAGAAGTGAATTAGATTCAATTCATTCAATTCAAGAAGTGAGTCATCATGAGAAAAGAAACACTGATCTGAAGTTGCAACCAGATGCAACAGCTGGGAAAATGCAAAATATTATTTACAGCACAGGACTAATTTTCCTCCTGATCTTCTTTAAACACTTTGCATGCAACCACTTGCCAGAACTTTGCAGGTCTCACAAATTCAATCATTAGTGAAAAGTGTCATCACCACCATTAGAGAATAGTACGTAAACAATGTGTAGAAACTGTTTAGAGAAACAGGCCTCTGGAGTTTTCCAATCATGTTACATGATCTTTACTAATACATGAAGTTTGTCCAGTTGTCATGAAATTGTAGACGTTAAAAACGTCATTTTTTCTGAGGATGTGGCATAAAAGTACGGTTGATACAACAAACAAAGATTACGTGATACGACTGGCAGCTCTAATTGTTTCACAAACGAAATCAGGATTAAAGTTCGTGGTCAGACTTTAAATAGGAGCACTGTGGTGAGACTCTGTTATTAACATGCGGTAATCTATGATGAAGTAATTACAATACACATTATCTGTTAGAAGAGCAGCTCAAATATGCAAAACCACTGGAATGAATCCTAAAACCCACATACAGTACAAGCTGGTTTTGTGTGTTCCTGAGTGCACCCAGTGTAGAAAGACTAGTCCCCGGGGTGGTCCTGCCTGGGACACAAAGGGACAGGTTGTGTGGACCTTGGGGGGAGAGAGAAACACACAGCTACTGCCCAAGCTTTCTTCAGTGTGACGGCCAGCACCCGCCAGCACATTAACTGCTCCACTGCTCCTCTAAAAACAGTGGACGGGACACGACAGAGCCACACACAGACGCACACTCACCATCACACAAACTCACCACAGCGAAAAGAAGCAGGAGAGGCAGCCTTATTCAACTCATGGAGGCATACTGTACGCAACCTCGCCACGCAACGCAGACAGCCAGTCATGTAACCGATGAAGTGTGGTCAGATTCAGTGACACGGCTCCACTTGATACTCAAACAGAAAACGGTTTGCTGGAAGCAGGTGGACAGTAAAGAGCAGGTCAAGACTGTGTCAACAAGTGAGAAACCACAGTATTTGAGCTGGACTTTCTCGCCAGTCATTCTTAAAAGTCAATGTCAGTGTTAGACTAATTTACACCCACTGCACAGGTGAAACTCTCGGGACAACACTCTCATTTCCTGCTCTAATTTAGTCCTCATCGGGAACAGGTCGCGGGGACATAAAGGTCTGGAGAATATTTCTCAAACAAACACTTCATTAGATCAGAGTTAGTCATAATGACAGGAAAGATAATAACGCTGTTTATTGCTTTGCATTAGTCATATTCTCACATCATCATCATCCGCAGCTGCAGCTCATGCACAGAGACGAAGCCAACTGTGCTGCTGGGTTGTTGGTTTTTTTTTTTTTTTTTTAACCGTGCTGCTTATGTCGAATCCACCTCAACGTTTCTAATACAGAGAGTCTCCAGTGTGTTTGCTGGCAGAGATCCACAGCCTACAGTGAGTTACAGTATCCTGCAAGCCTGTGCCATCCTCTGCACCATCAACTGTGGCTTATGGGAGAGTTATTTTAGAAGCAGCGTTAGTCACTATCAGCCAAAATGAGATGAGGGGATGAACAAAAAGCCTTGCTGTATTTGGGCGACTACAATATGGATGAACACGATTTTGTGATTTCCAGTGGATCAAAGCATCATAATTCTGCCCCTTTAACCACGTGAAAGAGATTATGGCTGGTCGTCAAAGAAGATCAATTGAAAAGGAAAGAAACATCCAGCAGCTAAGAACAGAAATCAGACAGCACCCTCTATTGATCAACAGGAGGAACTGCAACAAAGAGGCATTCGCTTCATGGGTCTATAGCAAAAAAAAAAAATGAAGGAGCTTGGTAATTACCCTGGTGCTGAAATTGCAAACAACCTAGTGTGCCATGATTAACACTCACAAGAATCAGCTTTGGTTAATCTTACAGGACACAAATGGAACCACTGCTGAGGCAGAGACAACAAGTGAGGCAGAATCCAGAGTAATCCATAAAACTGATTACACCAGAGCGCCCCCTGTAGGCGACTCTGATAATATTGTGAGGAAGCGTACACACACACACACACACACACACACACACACAGAGGAGAGCCCAACACTGCACTGCAGCACACAGCCAACTCAGAGCAACAGCACCGGACTGTACAGCTCGCTGCTGCTCAGAGAGAGAACACATCATTCAGATACAGTCACACACAGACACATGAACAACATGGACTCAGTCCATCTCAACATGAGCAGGAATGTTGTATTTAATTAGTGTAAAACTGCAACTGACCTTAATTGATCATTTTGAAAAGCAACTCATCACATGAGCGATTAATGAAAGAAAACATCTATTGATTATTTTACAATTTCATTTTCATTTAGCGGACGCTTTTATCCAAAGCGACGTACATCTGAGAGTAGATCACATTCATAGACCAGTGGTGGTGACAAGGTGCCTGCCTGCCACCAGGAGCAACTTCAGGTTCAGTCTTGCCCAAGGACACTTCGACTGTGGAGGGGCGGGGGATCAAACCACCAACCTTGTGATCAGAGGACAAACCGCTCTACCACCTGAGCCACAGCCGCCATATTTGTTTGTTGCCTTTATCTGGTTTGCATCATTATAAATGGAACAATATGAACAATAAGGGCTGTAGGAAACAGTTGTTTTTACTATCTAACATATTGGATTTTTGTAGATGTCTAATATGCTGATATTTTCCAACAGTTTTTGCCTGATTGTTTATGCCGTTACTAATGTATCCACAGATTTTCTTTCCGCTTAGCTGCAGAGAACATCAGGTCTCTTCTGTAGCGGAATGAACATATAATTATTAAATCAACTCTTATTATATTGGAGACATTAAGTGCTTACAATGCTTTTCAAACATCCACATTCACAAATTCGACAAAATAAGAAAACCACTTGCAACAGTTTCAGATAGAATTGTAAACTTCATCCTACTTTAACAGGCTTGAATGATGCTCCCTCTCAGGAAATCCTTACAAATTTGACTTCTTTCACAAGTTGCAACGCAAGTAAATAAACATAATCTCTCTCCAAATGCATCCTCTTGCCTCGTAGTCAGGGTCATCTTATCTGCCTGCGAATGCTTATTTCATTTTAAAGTGGGGATCGTGCTGATACTGCTCACAAACATCCTGACTAAAAATGACTGAACCAAAACATGACTCAATAATGAAAATGAATCATATGTGCTGTATAGGTAAAACATAGTATTAATGTTTATACTGTCAAGTGAGGTGACCAGTGTAGCAACAAACATCTATAAAGACAGTAATGTGTAAGCACCACCACAAACTAGGACATGAAGTTGAATCAACACATCTACCTAAATGCTAATGTGCTCATGTTCACTCAGCTATAATGTGTGGCTGGTCTACTTGATCATACTGTACGTCCAGGTTATTATGTTCCCCCCCAGTAAATGTAATGGCTGGTGGACATTTTGCTGTCCTCCTGACATTTGGCTAGTGGAGCATGAAGGGAAGATAGAGTCGGTTAATTCAGAGACCTGAAATGCTCCTTTAGTGAAAACACACACTACCGCACACACTAACGCACACACTCACACAGTGTATCTCTCCCCTTCTCTATTGGACCGGCACCAGCAGAGAGAGCACTGATTGGGAAAGCCATATGGCAGGTAACAAACCAAGGGCAGGCTTCATGTCCACACTGTGCCGTGGCTCGGGCATCCTGCCACCTCATCTAAAGGCCTCATCTGATTTGGCTCCGCATTCGAGGGAAGTATGTCGACCGGAGATCAGTGTAAATATGCCCTGAGTGTTGAGGCTGCGGCACCACTAGCTCGGCGGTGTGAACAGCAGTTCAGAGCAGTCTCAGAGCCGCACAGGCACAAGTGAATATCACCATCACACCAACTGGGAATGACAATGGCCTTAGGCAGATTGACAGTCACTACTGTTGTGTGCTGCGGCTCTATCAAAGCGCCGCGCAGCAGCGTGTAGGCAAACCAACGCTTTGTTCTGAATTGGTTGTTAGAAGGGGGCTTGTCTGGTGATTGTAACAATTACATAATGGACACTATCTTTTTACTGTGAGTGGAGAATTTCTTGATTGGAGAGTAAAAAAAAATAGCTTAAAGTGAAATCCTTTGTTTTTCTCAACCATTTAGGTGAGTTCCTGTCAAACAGCACAAATAGCAGAAGCTGTGTGAAGCGTAGTACAACTGCAGGATCAGCAAACCGTCACTGAAAGAACAGGCAAAACTCCCAAAGCAGTCAAACGGGACAGCAGAGGCCCTGTTTTATCTCTCATGATGTCTTATCAACCAAACTTCAGTCAGTGATTAAAATCTGTAAAGCACAGTTCTACAAAGGGGGAAAAAAATAAGAAGTGGCTCTGTGTGTAATACCCAAAACACTGACTCAAGCATTTTCCCACATATTTCTGGCAGGTGAATAAACACTAATAAGATAAAGACCCGGGGGAGGCTGTGTGAGGTACTTAGAAACATACAGCTACAACAGCAGAGGGACTTTATCCAGTTTACTTCTGCCATCTAGTGGTGTCATCGTGCACATGATCCAATATCAGTGAGGTTTTCTGAACATGAAGGTCAACCAGTGTTGCAGCACCGTAGCGTTTTCCTGTCAGTGGCTGTCAACCTCCTGTAGCTCTGAAGAAACACCTTCAGAGGCTTAATAATGGAATGTAAAGCTTTAAGTAGAATCGTACTATTTTTTAGAATCTTAATCAAACTCATCCAGTAATGAAATGTTCCAAATTTGTGCAGCACTGAACCTAAACATTTCCTGACTGAACCACCAAAGCTATGGGATGTGAGGATGGAGGAATGTTACGAGGAAGGTGGGAAGAAGACACAGGGGGAAAAGATTTACCACCTCAGCGCTTAGTTGGCAGACACAGGGAGAGACAACGTGAACTCTAAAGGTGTCTGATCGGAGAAGATGAATGCACATATGAGGAGGACGGTTTTATGTGTGCTGGAGGCGCTAAATCACTGTCAATCTCATCATTTTAGTAGGCTTTCTAAAAAATGCAAACAATAAGGCAGCTTTTTCTTTCCTGAATGAAGCAGTGGATGTTTTAATCCGGTTTCTGAAAATTATCTGTAATTGATTTCAAGCAGTCACTGTTTTAGTTCATGTCAGCATGGACTGTTAGTAGACGCTTGAGACGGGTAACTTGTGTTTAATGAACATAAAAAGATCCTAATTTGACACCGGATGTTAGACTTTCACAACCACTTCGATGCAGCAGGAGCAATGATGGAAATAAGTTCAGGATTTTATCATTCTATCACTGACTAAGTCTGATATGTTGTGCCTTTTTTTCAAAAACCTAACGCGTGTTGTCGATAAAACTAAACAAACTGCACTGCTACATGACTCAAATTCAAACTTCAACAATATAACAATCAGAACTCATTTTCCAAGACATTTTCTGTAACGTATGACTTGCACAATCGCGACGCATACTAACAAGTCCCGGTATGTGGAAGTTGCCTTTAAAACATTCATAAGGAACTGACTTCAGCCACAACAAGAACAAGGAGTCCTGCAGCATGAAGAGACAGAAGATACTGAGGCAGCCGGAATCCACAGAAGAATTCAACAACCTGCCTGTGAAGCACCTTGAAAAAGTGTGTTCTGTTTTAAAGGGACACAGAGATCAAACCAAATCCTGATTTGATTTAGGTTGTTTTTCTGTTTACTGCTCTTTGCATGAAGGTCCTGATAAATAACCACTTTTCATGACTACATTGTAAAAGCATTCTTACATTACTTTTAGTCCCTAAAACATTTGTATAGTACCGTAGCTGTAAATCTGTTTCCAGTAAGTGGACTTTGTTTTGAATCACTTTTACCTCTTTTATTATTGGAAAAACTAAACTATATGTAGCCCAATAAGTATAAATGTGAAGAGGATAGACACTTAAAAGACACTCCTAACAATAAGATACTGCAATTATGGTTCTGTTTTGTAGCCACCTTATTATATAAAAGTGCTTTAGGAAATTCCAGTGAGCCTGTTGAAAACTCACCTTCATATTTGTGACGTTATTTTGTTTATGCAAAATGTTTTTTTGAAGAGATGGCAGCAGGATGCACTTTGAGAAGATGCTCCTAATAATGTTCTGCTGGAAAACCTGGCATCCATGTAAATGTTAGTTAGACTTGTACCACCTATACTGCTGCAGACGACATACACCCCTTCATGTAAACAGTATTCGCTGATGACACTGGCATTTTAAAGCAGTATAATGCACTCTGTGACACTGCAAACACTGTGAGGGAAAGGTTTGAGGAGCATGTTAAAGAGTTCAAGGGGGGAACTTGGCCTCTAAATTCTCAGATTTCAATCTGATCAAGTATTTTTTCATTATGTTAACCTTTTGATGGTGTGCTGATTTTTATGCCACATTATATTTACTATGTTGTGTTTTCTATCTGTCCTTTAGATTCTGATGATTGTATAACATTTCTGTTTTTTGCTGCCTTGTGAGACACTTTGGAACTTAGGTTTTGAAAAGTGTTCAATAAATAAACATTATTATTATTATTATCATAAAGCATTTATCATGTTTGTAGCTAATAAACAAAATCTCCAATAACATCTGATCATATCCTGTCAGATACGACAGGACATAGTCAGAGGTCAGAGGTGAAAAACCAGGCCCTGACTACTTAGAGCTGTTTTGGCGACATGAGAGGGGACCGACATTGTACTTGACAGAGACTGACCAACTTATGACCACGTCTTTGATGTGACACTGATCTGTTATTGTGTGGATAGATCTTAGTTTTTTGCTTTCAAGAATAAAGTAACATCACCAAGACAAAAATGGGTCTAAACTAGAATAAGGCATCCTTTCACAATAATCAGTGAAAAAAATGGAAAATTTGTCACTTGTCATTTGAGTTTCCGTCAACCTTCTGTTAAAGAGCTTACACAGTAATAAATATTGTGACCGTTTTCTGCCAGTTACTCCTCTCAGACCTCCACTCACACCTCAAAACCAAAGGCAACAGGCTTTTGACACTTATTGTTTCCAGGCTCTTGAACAGTCCCCTGTTCCACAGTAAACCCTGTCCCACCACGGGACGTTTCAAATCAAACTTAAAGGCTTGCTTTTTTCCCCTCTCGCTTTTAGTTCGTCCTGAAGCTGCTCTTATCATGTCCACACTCAGATTGTTTTAGTCACTCCACTATTTTGTATTGATCAGTTGCCTGATTTCACTCAGGTTACTTTTTAACTATCTACTATTATAGTTACATCAGGTTTTGTTGTTGTTTTTTAATATAGCAATGCACTCTATCTTTGCTCCCCTATTTATGACTGTCTTCACATGTGACCATCCTTGTTACTTCCTCCATACATTTATGTACATCACTGTGTGTCATTGAATCTGTGTCTCTCTCCTTGTATCTCTCTGAAGGTTTCAGGTTCAGGAGCTGAACGGATCTGACCTGCAGCTACAAGGTCCCACCAATCTGTCCAGGGTTTATTTCCTCTACTGTTGTGTGTTTGTCTCTGATATCCTTTTCCTCTGTTTTTTGTGGAGGCAGATGGACGCCCTCCCTGAGCCTGGTTCTGCTTGAGGTCTAATTCTGTTAAAATGCAGTTCCTCACCTCCGCTGTCACTGATGTGCTGCTCATAGAGAATCTTTGGTTTGGTTTTTCCATGTGTAAGTTTGTAGTGTTTTAACTTCAGTCTTTTTTTTGTTAATTAATCAGGTAAATCTCCATGTGATTAATATCACTGTAGGGTCTTAACATTGGGCGACTGTTTAATTTAGTCAGGGAAAATTGTATTTTACATCATTTTGTACTATTTAAATTGTAATATTTAAATGACTCTGGTAACTGGTAACTGAAAACATGCTGATGCTCATATTCATTCACCTCCAACAGTAAAGCTCATCAGATTGTGTTGCCATAACTAAACTGACACATTTGCAGGAAAAACAGCCAGAAAAAAAATAATTCTAAGCAAACACAGAACTTAGTATTGTCGATGTTTTGCGTTTGTTTTCGCATTAGCACCGTGAAAGCGATAATCCTCAAAGTGGCGCAGCGTGAAATCAGCAACGTGTTTGAAAATGAAACTCGCTAAATGTCAGCATTTGAAGTTTTAGTTCACTTACATGTGTTGGTTGTCTGGTTTCTTTGCAGCATTGACTTTATCCCACTTTGTTTGGTTTGTTTTTTGTCCAGGAAGCGCGTCTTGTCTTCAACCTGATGGTTCATGGTGCGTTCAAAAGCCCACAACTTTGTGGTGCGTTCAAAGTCTTACTCTACAAACGGTGCTCTGCCCTTCTAACCTCACCTGCTCCATGAATGTATAGTTGTCCTGAAAGTTATTCATACTCTTCCATTTAAGAAAAGGCAAAATAGTCACTTAAATAACTACAAACTGGAAAAGTAATAATAAATTTTTTTTTTAAAAATCTAAATTATAATTTAGTGAAATAAGACATTGCTTGTGAATTGCGGTTAAAAATAAAAAAAATAAATAATAAAAATAAAAACTGTCCCGGACAAATCAGAGCACTTTGCTAATGAGCAGTGGGCCAAAAATAATAATATGTGTCAACAGGTCCAGAAGTCTGACTGAGAGTTACAGAAAACACTGGATTGTTGTGATTGACTCAAAGGGTTGTTCAACAAAATATTAGTTTATGGGTCCCATCATGCTTGTTTGCTTGTTTTTGTTTTTGTTGTTGTTTTTAAATATATATTTCTGTTGAACACAATTCAAAAGCAATGCCATGATTTTTATTATTATTTTTGTTTATTATTACTTTGGTCAATTTCAACTTATTTCAGTGACGGCTGTTTTTTTTCTTCTTTAATGGGAGGGTATGAACAGATTTGAGGACGACTGTAGTTTTAGCATCCAGCTGTTGTAGACATCTCATAATCATTTATTCTCTCAGCAAAAGAGGAAAATTCAGTAGTTTTCAGGACATTTTACTATGGGAATTTTAGGAGGACTGGACAACAGATCTTGGAAGGTCTCTAGAGAACCTGAACATGTTACTGCATTTTATTTATAACCTATAACCCGCTGGAAGATGAGAAATACCAACAAAACTTTAGTTAGGTTATGCTTTACAAAATGATCAGATGTTGTAGGAGGTTTTGTTTATTAGCTACAAACAGGATGAATGCTTTATGATAATAATAATAATAATAATAATAATAATAATAATAATAATAATAATAATAATGTTTATTTCTTGAACACTTTTCACAACCTAAGTTCCAAAGTGTTTCACAAGGCAGCAAAAAACAGAAATGTTATAAAATCATCAGAATCTAAAGGACAGATAAAAACATAGTAAATATAATGTGGCATAAAAATCAACACACCATGAAAAGGTGAACATAATAAAAAAAAAAAAAAAACAGTTCAGGATTTAAAACACACATAAAATCAGAAAAAGGCTGTTTGGTAAAAGTATGTTTTGAGAAGTAACTTTAAATGGTCACTGACTCAGTCGACCTTATTTCCTTGGGCAGGTCATTCCAAAACCTCGAGGCCCCGAATGAGAAGACTCAGTCCTGTTTAGTTTTCAGCCTCTGGAACAAAATAAAGACCTCTGCCCAAGTGAGTACTGGTGCATAAAAGAATAAGGTCAAAATCTCATTTGATCATCATCATCTTCAGTAAATTTAGATTATATTTCTCCAACTGTTTTTTTGTTTTTTTTCTTTTTTCCTCCATAGATAATCATCATCATTTAGCCATAATATTAAAATTACATAAGTCTGAAATAACACTGGAGGGTCTTGACCTCAATTTGTTGGATAAATTCACAACAGTCTCATTTCTCTACTAGAAAGCAACATGGGGTCTCCAGCTTTTGTTCTAAAAGTGCTGCAACAATAACTGTGGCTTGACTTGACTTTTGCTGTTTAATTCACTGAACCTGCCTGCCCAGGATTAAACACTGGTCTGGGAAATGTGCTGCCTCAGTGAGGGAAAAAAGCTCAGAAGAGTGAAAGGGGCAAAGAGGGAGACTCAAGAGAAGAAAGGAAATGGAACGGGAAGTACAGAGGAGGAGGAGGCCGGAGGCTGGTGTCACCCCAGCTGTAGAGATCTGTCCCCCTGAGTCCAATTCCCTTCCTCTCATTTCTCCCTCCTGTCATTCCTCATCTCCTCTCCTCGCCTATATCTTTACCTGTGTGTGTATTTTTCTTCCATAGATTCCTGACACATGGCTTCCTCCGAGCCCCTTCATTAAAAGCAATATTCCGCCCTCCTCTCAGCTCCACCCATCCATCTTCTGCTCATAGGTGACTTAGCCACAACACAAAACGCTCCCCCGCTTACATGCGCCTTCTGTGATCTCGTTTCTGGAACTTGTTGATATTAATCTGTCACTGTGACAAATATCAGACATATAAATGCTTTTAGTTTGATTTAGTGTAGCTACATTAAAGCCAGAACATCCGGTGAGATTGTTTTGAAGCCAGAAAATACAGGAACACCCTCTGAGGACCGTTGGAGTAATTACTGGTTATCTTTTACAAGGTGTAACCGGAGCCAAACTAGACAGCGACACCCCTCGTGACACCCAGCTAGTCCTCACTTTGTCCCAATCTGTTCCTTTAGATGTACAGCCCGCCTCCCTCCACCTGTCTGCTATTCTTCCTTTCTAATCAGGCGTCCCTGCCAATCAATTTGATCGCCATGACAACATTTCGAATGACAACCCCGCCACCACCCACCCCAATAAACAAAAACAAAACAAAACAAACAAAAAAAATAGAAGCTGGATTCCGACAGCTCAGGATTGATGAGGGGGAGTCCTGTCAAAGGCCAGAGATTAGATTAGGACTGAAGCAAACACACACACATCACACATCACAGCTCAGAGGCAGCAGGTGCTTTTGGTTAAACCTTAATTACATGATCTCTGATTTCTCTAATTGATATGGTAATGACTATGTAATTAATGCAAAAGCAGAAATACCAGCAGCTCCCTTAATGAATGGATTTATTTGATTAGATATCCTTCTGCATATTTATGCAAGCTGGTATACAGAGGACAGGAACACATATAAAATCCTTGTTTGTGGTTGTTGTCACAGTGTTGCTGCTGCTGCTGCTGGCACGCAGCGACTGCAACCGTGGAAGAATTTACAGATACAAATGTAAACACAAATGAAACTGCTTGCAACAAATCATACAGAGAGCAATTCTGTAACCAACAAGACGCTCTGCATTTGTTGCTTCATCCAGTGAAGAACATTTAAGATTAAAAGATAAGAAAAACCAGCCTGCTCTTTCACAGGTAGGTGGCGCTATGGGGCTGCTTCTTGCACACAGGAGCCACAGTTTGCATGCATGAGGACGGTGCTGAACGCTGCTTTGAAATCTCAAATTTAACCAAAAATAAGTTGCTTTCGTGTGTGTGATGGTGCATTGTGGTTTAAAGCAAAGTCACTGCTCTGTTCATAGCAGCACTCTCACTTACACACTCTGAACTATAACTTCATCACTGGCAAAGGGTCAACTGTGACAACTAGATGTGACCCAGCTGCAATTACTCTCTGCCTCTCCAGCACACCGGCAGGGAGGGAGGAGAGCGGATATTTGGGGAAAGACTCTCGCATGAAAAGTCACCTTCTGGGGATGAGAAATCATTTCTCCTGCGTACATCCAAACGCTGCTCGCTGACTTTAATGTATGTCTCCGTGCGTCTTCTCCTCTTCTCTGGTGAGATATCTGCAGGGCCGTTGCATTCGGGAAGTGAAAGCACATGTGGGCCCCGACCAGGTGTGAAGGGCAGAGACCTCACGGCTCTGCATCCAAACCACCCAGACGCTGATCTGACAGCTGATCTCGTGCCTGCCTCTGTTATGTACACTTTAAAAAGTTAGGTTTGGTTAATGCAACAGTCTGCATCTTTTCAAGTTACGATGACTTCTATTGAAATTATGTCTGACCTACAAACTACACTGAGAACTACTTTATCCTCTCCAATGGCATTTTTAATTATGAATCGTAACTGTCTGAAATTGTCCGGGCATGTTAAGGAGGTAGAGGAGGGGACTTTATTAAGCAAATTTTATTAATTTACATCAACCTGAATTTAGTTTTAAATCAACGACTGCTGAAATTTTTGTTCAAGCAACAGACTATATTAAATTGATGCAATTAAATACATTATTGTGTCAACCCAACTCAAAAATATATTATTTGCATCTTAAAATGTATTACTATGTCAGGTTTTCTTTTAGCACATATTTAATGAAGTGGAGAGAATTGGGTCCTTAAATTACTTTTTCAAGTGCAGTCTGTATTTTCATATCATTGTATTTAGTCATGCTTGTATTATTAGAATAGAATAAAAAATTAGAATAAAACTTTATTGATCCCTTCGGTACAAGACCTCAGGGAAATTGTTCATTTCTATTTTCTAGAAGCAGTTAAAGTATTTCCTTCAGAAGGTATGTTTTGTATTTTAAATACCTGCCTGAAGACTTTATGGTAAATAAAAAAGAAATAAATATTGCATTGACATCAAGACAAACCGATCTCCCTTGTTTGAAAAGGTGAAAATGATTTTCACTTTAAGTTATGTGGTGTCAACATGAGCTGCTCATTCTGGGCCTATCTGTCTTAGCTGTAGTGCTTTAAGGCCAAAGGGGTGCAAATTAAGAAAATATCAGTCAAAACAACAATGACACTCAAAAACAAGCTTGATTTGGGTTATACTGCCTTAAAACTCCATTTTTACAAAAACTGTACATTTCAGGGACGCAGCGGTTTGCAGAGAAAGACAGGAGAGGAGCTAATACCATTAATGAATGGTGGAGCACTAGTTGGTTAACTAACTTACCTCTGAATAATGTGTTTCTTACGGGGCCACTCGGGCCACGCTTGATGGATGGCCTTACAGAAGCCGGGTCAATTAGCCAGGCTGGGTTTCCCTCCATGTCGGCTGCAGACAGCACTGGGAGAGCTCCCACCTCTGTCACGCGGCCTGGCTGTAATTAATCACCAGCGTGGGGCCTTCTCACCTCACACAGCCGCGTGCACAAACAGCCAATACGTGCATTTGGCCCAAATTGCATCCCCAGTCCTCTAATCTGGCTAATTGTCAATATTATACCCAGAGGAGGAGAAAGATTGTGACATAAAAGGCCTTCCAACCAACAAACAGATCACAGTAGGCCGAAAGTCTGCTTGCTTCACATTTTACCAAGCTGATGCTAATCAACTAACTAACTAGGTCGACTTTAGAAAGATAGAAAAGGAGATCCAATAACAGACAGGTGAGCAAAAATTCTAAATGATAAATTAACAAGTGGGTGACACCAAATAGCTTCAGTTTGTGTATATTTGCACAACAGGGCACCGTAATCTAGATAAAGCCACAATCTGATGCAAATGTCAATGAAAGAATAGAGTGGGGGTTTAAAAAAACACACACACACAGATTTGGACACAGGTTTGGTGTGTTTAGTGTAAACATTTGCACAAACTAAGTTATGATTAGAACCACATGTCAGGCCTACAGAATTCCCATCTTTAACTGTCTGTATTAATAAATCTAATATCAATACGATGAAATGCCTCATGATTTATCAAAAATATAGAAGAATTCATGCAAACCTACTCGATTTGATACACATATACAGGATGTGAACACCTTAGGAGCTACACAAACACAGCACAGTGACATTTTAATATGTCATTTCTCTTGTCGGTGTCATTCCAGTTTAAACGTTTCGTGCCAGGAAGCTGTTTCTGTGCACTTCTGTCTGACACACAAAAACACAAACCCAGGTACACAGAGCACAGATTGAGAGGCAGGGACAGAGACGTCACTCTGTGTTCACAGAAAACACACTCCTGTGGTCTGGACAAAAGCAGCAGGCTGACAGATGAGGTTTGTGTCTGGGGGCAGGGGAGCTATGTGTTGCTGCTGTGCTCTGTGTGTGCGTGTTGTGCATATGCATTTGTGCATGTATGCATGTCTGAGCGCGTGTGTGTGCACCTATATGTGAATGCACGTGTGTGTGTGTGTGTGTGTTTTGTTGGAGGTGGGGGGGGGTGTCTCATGGGGCAGCTCTGTGTCTGTCCCATCTGCCACCCCACTCTACTGACACCCAAGGGAATGGCAGAAGGGGTGAGGGCGGGGAGGGGGGGATTCATTTTGGGAAAAAAGGAATCGGGGTCCAGTGGTCTAATGGGCAACAATGCAGGTTTTACTGATGGGCCAAAGGCAAAGGACACTGGCTGGGTGCGTGGAAGCCAATCTACCAATCTATCTGACAAATCAGCGGGCCTCCCCTGTCAAGCTTTGCCTCAGTCTGCCTAATAAGGCACGCACACCCCTGAAATTATGCCTCCAATGAGAAAGGGGTGCACTGTATTTTACACACATGCACACAGACGCTGCATACACCCGGGGCTAATGTCAGCCTAATGCATGGCCATGCTGTGGCCGGAGGGCTAATTGGGTATATAAACACAAACACATCCCCAGAGAGGGAAGCAGGGAAGGGTGTATTTTGTGCTCCCTCAGTTGTAAGGAAGACAATACTGTAACTTAAACATGAGGCTCATCAGCACTTCAGCAGTATGGATAATGAAAGATGACATGGTTGTGCTGCCACATACCCAGCAGCTAGATGCTCTTTTGAAGCTGTTGGTGCAGTGTGATGTGGAATGACTTGGTGGCAGGTGGCATCTCATCCTGTCTTTATCCAAAGTGTGATCAGAAAAACAGTGAATGGCGCCGCTACACTCGCGAAACAACAGCAGCAACAAAACAGTCATGTGGAAGAGGAGCATATGGCTCCTGCACCACTGGGCAGAAGGAGCACTCAGCAAGATGAATGCTGAGGTGCTGGCAACAAAGCTGACTTTAACTTGTCAAATTAACAGCATATCAAAGGAGGGAGAAAGAGAGAGGGAGAGATGATGAGGAAGAGCAGGTGCAAGTGCTGCTTGATGGCGACAAAGACTGCGCGGGGAGAAAGAGAGCCTCGCCGCCGAGGTCAGATCGCAGACAGTGTCGGATGTTTGAAGTCCACGTGTCTTTCACTGTCACCGGGACACAGTCGGTCCATATGTGGAGCACACAAACACACACACACAGCACCATGCAGACGTGCATCCACTGGGTGCTACCCTACCCCCTCACTGCTTTGAGGGCTATGTTAATGAAACAGTTGCTGTTTCCTGGCATAACATTAATTACCCGATCAAAATAGAGTGGGTAATTAACTGCCCTTCTTTACCAGTGCTAATTACATTAACAGAGAAGGGCCATTTCAAGGGAGCAAAAAAAAAAAAACAGAGGAGAGAAAGAAAGAAGGGATGAAGCAGTACCAAACAAAGACTGAAAAACAAGGCGGCAGTGAGGCACATGCCTATGCCTGTGTGTGTGTGTGTGTGTGTTTTAAGAGAGAGAACGAGACGAAGAGGAGGAGGAGGAGGAGGAGGCCGCGATGGAGGGAGACTCATGTGGTTCTCAGTTGGGCCCCCAGAGGCTTGGTCCTCGGAGAGAAGCAGGCTTATTGGAGAGGAGAGAGACGGGAGGGGGGTGTTGTTTATCTTGACATGCTCTACTCAGTCTTTAACGCTCGCATCACAATTAAGATGCTGCGGCTCATCAGCTATGTATACAAAACAGTGTAACAAGCTGCACGAGCACACAGGTGATGGGCACAGTCAAAAATAGATCCAGCACAACCCTGAGATGTGGAGAACTGTGGGGAAGTCTTAATGTCCAGGAAGCTGTCAGATGATACAGTGAGTGTGGAAATACTTGCTGTGCAATTCTGTTTGTGCTAACACATGGAAAAAAAAAAAAAAAGGAAACCACCAAGGCAGGTTACAATTTAATACAAGGTAAAGACTGAAACAACTGGATTGTGCATCTTTTTTTTTCTCATTTGTTTTATTTGGAGCACAAAATATAATTACACCTTGAAATATACAAATCACATTTGCACTTTTTTTTTTTTTCGTATTGTTTCAAAGGGAAAAAAAATGGCTTCAAAAAACATAATAATAAATTGCTAATAATTTTTAAATAAATAAAGTTAACCGAACTCTAAAAACAATCTTGCAAATGTCATCTACTCTTTGTGTTCTTTGTTTTCACGTCCTGAGAATGCAGTTTGTGTTGTGATGACAAAAAGTTAACAATAAGCAGTAAAAACAAGATGATGAGGGTAAATGAACACCTAATACGCCCGCTTCTTTTCTTTTGAGCAGTTGTGCTTTTATTTACTGTACTGCATAGTGACTAGAGACCTGTACTGGGCTGAGAAAATGAAACTGTAAAATCTATAAGTCATAGTTATATGAATTTAAATTTGCAATGTTGAATGAAAACAAAAAGTATGAGGGCATTGGTGTAACAAAGCATGCATTTTAAGTGAAATGAAAAAGGATAAGGCTAACTAATGTTTTCCTTTACACAAGGACAATATCCTTCTTCAACTGCAGGCATAACAGTAATATTTAGTTATGCAAGAACCTGCAAACTGGGGGTGTTTAATTCCAAAAAAAGTGAATTTATCCTCTCCAAAATTGAAAAATCCTTTTCCTGCGATCATTTACCAAATTATTTAGCAATTGCTGAGATAACTTCATTTCAGTAACAGCTGGAAAAAGGACCACTTTATAAAAACACGTTTATATTATTCCCTAAGCTAACTATAATAAGTTAAATTGCTTGTTCTTAAATAAATCAATATATGAATTCCTTTAGTAATAACCCTTGAGACAAAGAGTTCTCCCTTGAAAAACCGTAGACATCAGAACAAAAAATAAAGGGTCTATTTTTCTGGAATGTAAATTGTGTTCAAAAAGTCTACTACAAAAAAAAAACAAGAAAAAAAAAAACAACCTCTTGCTAACTCACAGACAGTGTACACACATGCCATTTAAGGTGTCCATACATCGACGAAATAGCACCCTGCTTTTTTAGAGCTGCAACGTTACGAGTCGTCTGTCATCCGTCAGTGCTCTCACAGTGCATCCTGGAAGTCTCTGGCCAAAGTTTTGGGCAGGTGTTGAAAAGAATTGAATACTGCATGTGATAGTAGGCCAGAGGTCAACACAGACGCTTTTGAAGCTTGAGGTGAAATTAGTTTTCCTCTGTTTCCTTTCAGATGCTTCATTACACGCGCACACACACACACACAGCGGCGTTCGGTCCAGTCTGGTGCCGTTAGCTAAGGAGCACGATCTGTCTTTAGTTGTGGGTGAAGTGCTCTCCTCTGCATCTGGAGTAGATGGCTGGTCTTTGGACATTTTCATACCCCATCCTGTTCATCCAACTGGATGAAAAAGGGACTAAGAAATGGCTGAGGTTAGGAGGGGGGGGCGGGGGGACGGGGGGGCGGTCAGGGAGGAAAGTTTTACACGGTCGCTAGTGATCAATTTTCCATTCTCCCTGCCCTCTCAGTGCCAAAAGAGGGGCTAAGTGAAGCAGTGGTCTGGGGTAGATTGGGGCGGGTGCTTTGCTACATCGGGGGAACAACCAGGCCCGTCATCGCTGGAGAGAAAAAAATATACAAAATCTATGATTCTAATCAATCAGGTCTTGCATTATTGTACATCCAGCAACTGTTCTCTGTCTTGTTCAGTCAAAGCTTTCGAGTTAGTTAGTATGAGGGGTTAGACTGCATTCGTAAGTTCAGACAGGGGGGTCAGATAGTGAGTTGGGTGACTACCTCTGAAGCTGTTCCCCCCTGAGGCGGGGCAGGCAGGGGAGGGGGAGCCCTGGGGCCTGAGGACGGGAGCAAAAGCACTCTTCTGTTTAGCAGCAGACGGGAAGGAGGAGAAAGGCAAGAGAGACGATGAGGAGCTGGAGCTTCCTGGTATAGTGGGGCTGGAGGGCATTACTGTGGAACGGAGAGCAACAGTCAACCTTGAGTCTGAAAATCACAGCAGAATCAGCATAGTGAACTTTATCAACAAGACACGGTGACATTTAGAGAGCAGGGGAGGTCTTACTGTATGGGGAGCCTGTGGGGGAGGCACTGCTGAAACCAGGAGATCCAGGGACTCCTAGACTAGTCATGGGAACTGTCCCATAGCCTCCGGTCATCCCCGCGCTGCTCCCGTAGCTGGACTGCTGGGGAGTGGAGGCTGACGGGTAGCCCCTTGGAGACAAACTGCTGGAGTTGCGGATGTAACCTGGAGGAAAAAATGAAAATGTTGGGTCAGACTTGAGCTTCATTAGTGGTAAAAACAGGAGAGGAGAGTAGCTTATAGGTCATTCTGCTCACCCTGGCTGCTCTGTCCCGGCTCTCCGATGCTAACGCCCAACTGAGAGGGGTAGGAGCCCAGGCCCATGACGCTGCCGTGGGCGGGCGAGCTGGGCAGTGCTTGGAGCTGACTGTGAGGACGAGGAACACTGTAGAGCGCCTCAGCAATGTCGGCTGCACGTTTCAGCAGCATGTCCTACAGGAGATCAAACAAAACGGCCAACAACGGGTCAGTCTCACAGTCACAGGAAGATAAAACGGTTTTGTTCGGCTGCCAACATGCTGTTAATTCATATATCTGTGGCCTGCCAGTAAACAGCGATGCACTAATTAGTGTCTAAAGCTGAGAATGTGTAAGCTACACCCAATTAGCACATTAACTACAAGTTACATAGACTAACGGTACCGCTGACAAGTTTTGGACTCATGCTGGTGCATTCGAGTGTTCTCATTTAATCTGCGAACACAAAATCACCTGCCACAAACTAAAAGTGCAGTGTGGCAGTTGCATATTGTTTTATCTTATGGGCTCAGCTCTGACAACGTAGCTTCTGTGCTCTGCACTTTTTGGTAGCCAAGTCAAACATTTTAAAATTCCTTGAAAGAGTCATTGCAAATCTTTTCAAAATGTTCCTTTCTCAGAATTGTATTATTATTCCATATAGTTGAGTAATGACTGGAAAACCGATGACCTTTTGAAAGAAGGAAATCAATCTTTCAACCAATGCTCTGGAAAATGGTCAGCAGTAATGTATAGTGTTCACTAATAATAGTTTATGGGCAAAACATACAAAGTAGCCGCTGTAATCGTTAAAATATGTTCATATTCAGTTTATATAGTATCTATTATTTTAGGTATTTGGGACATTGTATCACACAAAGCTCTGTTTACCTGATTACTATGTGGATTTCCATACAAGGCCTCCACAAGATCTGCAGCTCTTTTCAGGAGGATCTCCTGCAAAGAGCAGAATTTATGACATTAACATCCTAATAACATACATGTAATATGTACATAGCTTCTTGAAAAATAATCATGAGCATGCAAGCATAATTTATTTAGGAGCCTTGGCTAACCTTGGCTAGTTTCTCTGGATCACCAGGATGTCGAGGAATTACTTTCTGCAGACGCTGAAAACCGTAGTCTATAGTTGGCTCATTAAGGGCTGAAGAAAAAGAAACAGATAGTGAGCCACCATTCATCACAACCGAATGTTTAAAATTTCTCGGTATGTGGATAACACAGACAAAAAGAGCACAGTCATGTGTGTAAATACCTGTGTAGATGAAGCGTCCAGGTGCTCCCTTACAGAACTGCTTAGATTTATAAGACAGTGTGACCTCCACGACCCCGGGGATGTGTCGAGGAGGCGTCTGAACACGGATGGCGTGTGGTGTGATCAGCTGAGGATGAAGCACAGAAACTGTGTCACAAAACAGCAAGAAATGACTCCCACCCCGTGCCTTGTAAATATTTAGGCTAACACAACACGAAGGAAAGATTAATTTCCGTAGACGCCCATACATCATCCAAATACAAGCCATGTGCTTTTTATTTTATTTCAGAATCTGTTTTAGTCCATGGCCTCATTAGTGAGATGTTCTGAAGACAACTCTTACCTCACTCCACACCAGCATACTTCCAAACACCACCTGCAGCCCGTCAAAGAAGTTCTCCCCAATGACTATGACCATGGCCCCACCGGTGGTCCAGCCCTCGCTGGGACTGATGGCTTTAATACATGGGGTAGCTACACGGGAGAAAAAAGCATGACTTACTCCAAAGGTTTCGATGCAGGAAGTGAAATAGTTAAAAGAGATGATAGTTTAAAAAGATGCTTGCAGTAAATATCTGAAGAGGAACGTAAAGATGATGTTTCTTTGGGGGTATATAAAACAAAATGCAAGGGAAGCTAAAGTTAAGTAAAAATAAAATCTGCATAGTTTCATAGCTACGGTAGCCTAATTTAATTTGTGACGTGACTTTTCTCCATGAATAATTCTGACAAAAACGAAGAGTACATTATTGGAAAGAAAGAGGCCCATTCCAAATGTAGGTCAAGAAATCATCTGACCTTAATGTATTGCTGTCGTGTACAAAAAAAATTAAAATCTCAAAGACACTGGACCAGTGGTGGAAAAAAACAATCAGATCTTTAACTTGGGTAAAAGTAGCTACAGAACGGTGTAGAAACGCTCGATTACAAGTAACATCCCTGCATTTACTTCCTAAGTAAAAATCCAGGTGTATTACAAGTAAAATGTAAAAAGCACCAACATGCTGGAAAATGGTCCATGTCATTGGTCTGAAATGGAGTCAAGCACAGAACCTGGCTAAATGTTCCTGGTTCTGTTCCACGACCGCACAAGCAAACGTGATGTCTGTTTCTTGGTTTAGAGATCAATGTGATTTCAGGACCTAGAACTGGAACCTGACCTTAACTTGTGCTTGATTTTGTTCTTCATGCTTAAGTATGTTGATTTAAGATAAGATCATCCAGAGATGCTAGTGACATTTTATGATATAATACTCAATGACAAGTATTTAATTAATGCAATAATTAGCTCAGTTAATGACCTCAGTAGCATCACTGGTTCTGTTTGATCTATCATGGTGATTATGAATGGACATTAGGCAACTCAAGAACCTGCTGTTACAGTTTGCTCGACAACGTCTTGTGTCTCTGAGTGAGTGAGTACACATGAAATGCTTTTTTATTTTAAAGGTAAATGAGGTGTGACATTGTAGTGTCATTTTTTATTTCTTTTTTTTTATTTACCATATTCCATGGAATTCTCGACAGACTCGCCCGGCTCCAGCCTGCGAGCTCTCCGACCGTGCTTTGAGTTGTTGTGGACAAACATGTTGTCGGACACGGCCAGGACGTGGCCGTCTACGCTCACGGTGCTGGACAAGACCACCTGAAAGAGGGAAGAAGGGCCAAGAGGAAGATACATGAGTGTATGTGCACCGCTTGGACAGCACGCTGCGAGTCACAATCTCCGGTTACAGCACTAAAATCCCTGAGCAACAATTTGTTTCGGGATACAGGTGATAGCAATATTTCTCAATAGGTAATGTGACATCCCTGGGATCGCCATAATACGTCTGCATTCTGGGGATGACACAGCTCGCGCACCCCTCCACTCCTCCATCAGGTCTCCATATGGCCTCTCCGCTGCCTCTTGCCTAACTTTTTGATTCATACAGCATGCAGCAGGCCCATCGTTGTCTCCTCCTGATCCTTCAATGACACCAAACATATGGACCAAATCTCCCATTTTAGCCGGCCGTTAAAGCAGAGGATGATATATAGTGGCCTTAATTGGATTTTCTGGCCACAGCATGTGTGTGTCCCTTCTCACATCTGCCTCACATGGATGACGCACGTATAATTAATGAGAGGACACATGTAGGCTTTTCTCTTTGGATATTTATGAGGGTTGATGTGATGCTATTTCTAAAAGTGATAATGAGTTTGTACGTGCCCGTGTTTATGAGCGTGTTTGGATAGTCAAAGGGACGGGGTCAGTGGGAAAGAGGACGTTTTAAATTAAATGCTTAGCCGCAGATATTTTTATCAGATAGATAAAGAAAATCAGGCAGCAAAGATAAAACCTCCCTTCGATATAAACACATGGTAGTAACTTTGCAGGTGAGAGAACATAAGAAGAAGAAAAAAAAAGGAGAAAAAGCATATGTTCTATAGGTGGCGGAAAGGGAGGGAAAGCTAAAGGAAAATAACTGTAAATTATCGATCAAGCAGCAGACTCCTGTCCAGCTCTGAACACCTTTTAACCCAGAGATGAGAGTGTTGGAGCGCCTGCGTGCTCATAACTTCTCAGCATGTGTCACATCACAGGAGTTAAAGCAAACATGGTGGAAGACAGGGGGAGCACGAAAGAAGGAGAAGGGACCCAAGGTTTGCCGGGAGAAGGAGAATGCCAGACAGAGGCCGCTGGTGCTGAAAGACGGCGGAGGAAGTGAGGCGGGAGCGTCCCCTGTGACCACTTCCTGGGTCACGGAGCATGACCTCTTCCATCTGGAGCCAATCACTCAATTCTTGACAACTTCCTGAAACACCTCAACCTATTTCCTGCACCCCAGCACCCCCACGACCAAGTCTCCCACATATCTAACTTCTTTCGTTTGTCTTTCCGTCTCCCTGACTCCTTATTGATTTTTAACTTTCACCTTTAACTCCCTCCTCTCGGCCTTCCATTGGAAAACTTCTCCAGAGTTTAGAGAGTTTGTGGTGTGAATTCGGCGAGGAAGCAGACTGGATAAGAAATTGAATACTGTCATCCAGATTAAGGGGCATGAAGGGGACTTTTTTTTTTTTTTCCAGTCCCATATTATCACCGTCCCTCTCTCTGTTCTCACACAAGCTCACACTCACACACATGCTTTTTTCCCCCCATTTATTTGTACCTGAAATCTCCTCATATCCCTCGGGTTTCCTGCTGTCTTCAGACAATTCTGGTTGCATTTCAGGAAAAACTTCAAGAAAAACCTGCAAAGGTAAATAAAAGGACACGTGTTTGTACATCAGCAACTAAGAAAATCACATGAAAGAATCATGTACATGATTTTTTTTTTTTTTTTGCTGCCCTGTAGTCGGGTTGCAATAACGCATTGGCAGTCAAAGGAGACATTAATTATTTGTCAGACAGGCTTTGTGTGTGTGTGTGTGTACATCTGATTACAATTCTGACATCAATCCCAGCTGTTTAGTTTAATATTAAAGTCAATGTTATTACACTTTAAATCAAGTAATGAGATTCTGAAGCACAGTCCAGTGAAAAGCGCTACTCTGTTTCAAAGTAAACTAGAGACAGTGATGTATGCCAGCGGACTCTGGGGACTGTGGTATCCCGCAATGCCGTATTTGAACCCCCACATGGGAATGGAGAGGGAAACGAAGTAGAGACAACTAGACAACTACAGAGAAAGTGAAATGAGGAGGTGGAAAGAGGAAGGTAGTGATAGAGGCACAGGCGCTGGTATGGACATGAATTTTGTTTTCAAGTATATGTGTCTCATTACGTATGTGAGTTTACTTTAGAGTGTGATATGCTGTGAAGACACAGAGAGGGAGAGAGAGGTGCTGATAGCCTCTGCTGCACCAAAGAAAAACCTGAGAGAAAGGTGGAATAAATAGGAGAGAGGGAGACTACGGAGAGAGACTCCAAATCCCAGGTGAGCACAGTTCGGCAACACGGCCTGCTGCCATGGCAACGCAGCTCTGCCGCAATCCCAAAGTCCCCATGCTGAGAGGCAAAGACAGCGATGGGAAAGAGACGGCAACAACAAGAACACATTCCATCACTGAAATACAGCGAGGAGGGAGGAGGGAGACTTGGCAAGGTGAGATGCAGGAAAGTATGTAAAGAGGACAGGTGCAGATGAGATCCTTTCAAATCTCACGGTGATGAGAAATTAAGCAGAAGATGCGTGTTAAAAACAAAATAAAAACGAGCTGGGAAATGATGCGGGGTTGTGATAATTAGCAAACATGTAGCCCTCAAAGTAGATGTCCACTTCCCTTCACGGTGAACACATCACTGTCCTGTTAATGTTCCAATTAAACACAGAATAACAGCACAGAGGAAAATGCTGCACAAGGAGGCAGTGTTTTTTAGGACTACAAGGGCAGCTCCAATCCCACCCACAGTGTGCTCTCTACAAACATAAGTCATCTTAATGGAGAGCGGTTGTTTGGAAAGGAACTTCATATTGGCCCCATAGCCCTGAATCCTCCTGTCGAATACTAATCTCTCGCTCATTCTGTCAGATTTTTACTCGCCATTCTTCCATCACTCGCTCCAGCTTCCTCCCTGGTGAACAGGACCTGGCTTGCAACTAGTCCTCGGTTCCAACCAGCGTGTCCAATATTTCTTGATTTGAGCTATTTCGTCGGAGGACAATCAATATTGTTGTTGGCAGCGGCTGATTACAATTTATCAAGGAGAGCTCGGACCTCCAACCTCAGAGCTTTGCTAGACTTCAGTCTGGGGTGGGAACATGTAAAAGGGCACATCTGCACCTCTCCCACGTCGTTCCTCCATTCGTTTCCTCTCTGATGTCCCACTTTGTCAAATATTCTTACAACTGCTTGGACACTTTGACGGAAGATTAACAGGATTTAAAATCACCACGTATACAGTGCATTGAACAAGGAAAGATATAAAGTTTGCTTCTTGACTGAAAGTGGACCACAATCAAAAGTGTTCTGTTTCATTTTACTGCCTCCTTTGAGGGTCATACAGCATATACATTATATCCTTGGCAATAATTCTTACATCATGGCTCATTTTTAAGGCTATAGCCGCCATATACAGTATGAAAACATAATTCATAACAGCACAGGAACTCCATTTTTGACTTAATAACCACGTCCGTGCTCTGGCTGTGGTTTGGCAACACTAGTTTCCTCGCTGCACAGTCAAACCCGAAGCCGTCACTCATTTGACTGACTGACACGACACATTTCTGCTGTGGTGATGCCGCAGATTGCAAAATCACAACCCTCATTCGGGGACTGCCTGCATCTATCTCAGGCTTTGTGCACTTTCTGAGGGTTCTTGACCTTGTTTGTTGACTTCTTCTCATCATTCCTTGTTTGTATGACACCAGATGCCTCACGCACACACACACACACACACACATAGAAGCACACATTCACATGCATGCATGCATGCACACTCTAATACACTGACACACCCACCTTTGCCCCCCTCCCAAAAACCCATTGAGTCAACTTTTCACCCCCCTCAGTTCGGACGCACACAGCTGCAAATGCTGAAATTAAAGCGAGACATTGACGCATATATTAGCATGCATTAGCCGCTTCCCCCTGCCCACTTAACATGCAAATCTCCCAGCCCCGTCGCCTCGCACCTTCTGCCACACATTCATTTGCTGAATTATAATTAGACTAATCTTGCATAATTAATAAGAAGTCGAGGACCCTCTGTTTTTTATCCCCTCCTCTATTGTGGTTGCAAAAGTTTAATATTGCTGTTGTTTGTTTTTGTTTTGGTAATGTAATACACCCACACACCTCCCCGTCCACAGGGAAGAGATGAGGAGAACATGCAAAGAATAGGAGGTGATCTTCATGTCATGGGGAAATTGCAGAAAAAAGGGGTATTTTCAAAGAACTCCAGCATGTTTATAGTTAATATGTGCCTTGTTATACGTTTACAAATGATTCTACTCCTTAACGCATGTGCAAAATGGTGATTCTATTTTGTTAAAACACTCTGTTTGTAAAATATAAGTGATGGGAAGTATAAATCAACTTTTAAACTCTCATTAATAATAATCATTTTGTAAATAAAACCTATTATTGTAGTGATTTTTTTGTTCTATAATGGTGACAAATTTTAAAAGAAATTGAATTTCACCGTGTGCTGCGGTCAGCAATGGAAACCGAGTTTTAACTTCTGCAACATCTTCCCTCCACAGACGCACTTAAAACAGGAAACACAAACAAAACATAGACTCAAGTCTTAAACCTTGGGATCGTTTTACGCTGTGGAACCGCGGGGAGTGTGTGTTTTTTTTTCTTTTCTGTCTTCACTTCTGCATCTCTGTCAAGGCCTCCAATCCCTTTTGTCTGCATCTGCGTCAGTTCCCAAGAATAAACACAGGCCTTGCAGCATGAGGCGGCCATATCCCAGTACAGCGACAAAAACCTCATTCAGTGACCAAACACACAAGTAATGACACTAAAAACAAATAAAAAAAAGTTTTCAGAAATTTTCTTAGTTGGATGCTCCGTTTTACATTTTTCAGTCCTGTGGGGCATCTGTTATGCATAAGTGTTACTGACTCTGCTTTACATATGGCCTTAATCATGCAGCGAGCACCTAAGCAGCACAGGACTTAACAAAAATGTTCATAGGCATTCATCAGCACTAATCACTGTTGACATAAACTGCCTTTTCACATAGTCATAAAACACATCACCCTCTGTGGTCATTGTAAATGAAGGTTTATTGGTAGCACCGGCTCTTGAAGCATGTCATGCAAAAAGGTTTAAATGCAGAGTTCAAGTTAGTTAGAAAACTCCTCTCTCATTCCTCTCTTTTTCTGAAGTTGGCTTTGGTTGTCCAATTTTAGGTTAGCGCACCAAACATGACAAATTTATGGCCTAATACAAAAATTATGGGAGGAGAAAACTTTGGGGAAAGAATGAGGGGGAGGAGATTGTCGTCATTTTTGTTCAGCAAATGTCCTGCTGCTCAGACGGAGGTAAAAAATAAAATAAAGAAGAAAAAAAAAGAACTTGTAAATATATGTAACTCCTGATCCTCTGTATTATGCCTAATAGATGTAGGAAATAGAAAGAGACTGCACAAAAGAAAAAGATGAAGAAGAGACGAGGCAGAGGAAGAGAATGTTGACGTCCTGTATGCAGGGCCATCACTCATCAGACATCCCCTCCATCACCCCCCCCCACCACCGCCACCCTGAAAAAACAAAACAGTGTCCTGACATCGTAGTGGAGGGGAGCTGAAGGGAGGGCAGGGGGGAGGAGGAGGAGGAGGAGGAGGGGGGTGGAGGAAAATTAGGAAACCAGATGTGAAGCATTAAAACATACTGACATGCTGAGGGCCTTCCTCTGCCACACTCACACACTGAGAGCACTAACTCATACAGCAGGCCGAGATACACGCACGTATGCATGCACATGTCGCACGCAAACTGCACGACCTACACACACACGCGCATGCCCGAGTTCACAGAAAAATACACAAAGGCAAAACACTGACTTGCAAGCAACCATGTGTGAACGATCCATCATGCGGAATTATACACAGTCGCAAAAAATGATGCCACAAAAACAAAAAGTCACACGCATGTAAGCGCCAGTTGATTTCTAATAAAACACGCCAGTAGCAGGCACAAGCTTATGGCAGCGGGCGAAGATTTGGATAAACTGGTGTTGACCCAAGAATGCTTCACACCGAAGCACAAATCTACAGATGGGTCGTCATGCATCACTGTATGGATATGCATCCAATTAGTACATGTACCCTGGCTGAGGAATGGCTGGGGGAGCTTTGTTTTCCTCCATGAAGAGAGCTGTGTTTGGGGGGATGGAGCAGGGTAGGTGTGTGTGTGTGTGTGTGTGCTGGGAGGGTGGGGGTAAGTAATAAATACCCCTGGACCAGGGTCCCCTGGCAGACTGGAAGCTAGACTGGTCACCAGGGTTAACACCCGGGGCACATGACCTCTGACACTGCTAATGGGGCACAGAAAACCCTCCACGAACTGATACCCCCTCTGTCGCATACCACTACAGGACCTTTCACACCAGTTCCCCCGGTCCGACTCCCCTCCTCTTTCTAAAACATACAGAGATATCTGTGGCATCAGCTTCACTCGCCGCTCTCACATAGACAAACTCAATACTTAGAAGTCCTCGCTTTCCTTTTCTAATATGATTTAAACACATGTAGTCATCAGCTACAGCTTGAGGCATGTCATTTATCTGGATTTTTACAGTTGAAACCTTTATCTAATAACTACTCGCTCACTGTCCTATTGTGATCTCACTTGACATCCGTATTTATCCAGCAGCAGCGCCTGAGAGCACCTCAAACCAGCCAAGTGAAATTCAATTATGGAGGAGGTCTCTTAGTCACTTAAAATACAACAATGTGAATATACTCCACACTAAAGTACTAAAAAAGGTACGACCAACCACCAGATCAGATTCTCTAGTTTGTCTTCTTTGCCCATTCTTATCCTGTCACTGACAATTACTTATTAAACGGATCCTTTCTGTCTATTTTAAACTGTGTTTTATTGATGCAGAAGTCTTGTCTAGTTGCTTGTTTGTAGACAAACGTACAGTCGGCTTCTTTAGCTCAACAAAAAATGAAGAAAAGCGTGCTTACATTGCACTAATTAGTAAACTCAGCGAGAGTAAACACACTATATTATGAAAAATATCAAATTGCCTGTCTTGTTGGTCAGTGCTGAGAGAACGAGGGAGTAAACTGTCTCCAGGTATAGCTTCGAGCAGACAGTGAGAACATGGCGAAGCTGGGCTCTTTATAAATTTGTTGATTGGCTGTGTCCCTTTTGGCCTCTTCTCCGTTGCCTCCCAGGCTGGTTTCACCCCTGCAACCTCAGCCCAGACCCACCCCGCCTCTAAACTTGAGAACTGTGACAAAGCCAAACATTTTAACCACCAGTGCTGATTTATAGAGCTTGGTAGTCTTGTAAAACCTTCAGGTTTGCCACTGCAGAAGTGGCTGTGGCACGGCGGAGCTGAGAGGAAAGGAGGGCTGAGAGAGGGAAAGTGGAACGTCGGGAAGAGTACACGAGAGGCACTCCAGCGTTTCGACGAGGTTCCTCCTGGGTGCAAAAAGTGTTTTACTGCATAACCTCTCACCAGCTGCTAAATGTGCATTTCAACAATTTAAAATGAATTAATGTTTCAGTCTCCCAAGCTTAACCAAAATATAGATTGCATACAGAGCTTGGCCACATGGGACCGCGGTCAGCCTGCCAAATAGACGGATATGGATAGATATTCAGAGTCTAGAGAACATGAATTCACAACCAGGACAGGGAATAGAAGTCCCATCAGTGGTCTGACCTCTCCCAGCATGCTTGGTGTGTCCTGAGGGACGAGGATTCAAAATATACTCTCATAACTGTCAGATGGAGACACGGAGCACCCTCCACAGCTGAATAGATACCAGAAGGTCATCTGCAATACACCAAAGCTAATCTTACCTTTTCAATACCCTTTCAATCAATCAGCCACTAATCAGATTTACCAATAACACGCATGCATCAAAGCTCGACCCAAACCTTTCACTAAGAAGAACAATGAATCTGGGATGGATGCCACCGAGAGGGAGAGGAGAGGAAAGAGAAGCAACAACAGAAGGAGAAGAGATGTCTTCTTAATTAGCCAGTAATGATAAGATCTGACAAACAACATCTGTTTCCAGAAAGAGAGAGAAGGAGGGGGGGAGGCAAAGAGGGAGAGGGCGAGAGAGAGGAATAGGAAGCAGGACGGGAGAGAGAGAGAGAGAGAGAAGCTGCTGAGAAACCTGTGAAGCCTAGACAACAGGGACCTGCTTGTAAGAAAGTAAAGGGGGAGCTGAGGGGATGTGTAAGGGAGGGAACGCTGTGTAGCGTGACACAATAGAAGAATGGAGGATGAGAAGTATAACAGAAGTGAGAGAAAGACAGACAGGGGAGAGAAATCTGACAGGGTTGAGGGAGTCGAAGAGCCAGGACGAATATGACAGACAGAGGGAGGAAAACAGATCAAAACGGGAGAGAACGAGGGAGATAGACAGACGCGGAGAAGGTGAGCTGGATAATGGTGCTGAAGGGAAAGAGAGAGGAGGAACGTGTGAAGAGATGGGAATGGAATCACTCAGAGGTCCAGGGTGCTGTAATTTACTGTCCGTGGCTAATACACAGCAAATGTGTGGGAGCCGAGGACTGTGAGAGGAGAAGGGGAGCCGGGTGGTTGTGGGGGGGCTGGAGGGAGGGCACACAGCCGGTTGGGGCTCTCAGCAGGCCTGCTGGGAGGCTGTCAGCAGTCACATCACCCCCTGCCCTCAGTCCTGACAGATTCATCAGGACTATTACACACAAACACACATCCAAAAGATTACAGTGACAGTAGAATTGCGAGATAGTTTTCCCCGTATTTTTCCCCACGGTAAGGAAAACACGGCATCTGTTGCATAAACACAACGGAGTCAGCAATGATTTCTGCTTCACTTTATATAGAAGTCTATCTGCAGTCCGTAATATTTATTTCTCCGTTGGCCGGGGATAGTAAAAGCATCCATAAAAGTTTTTAAAAGAGTAGATCATTCGTACTAAAAATGTTTCTTCACAACATCCCTGCCCGCCTGCTTTTTCCGTGACCCATAGGAAGAGAAGCTGTTGCCTTAAGCTCCAGCCAACAGGGATACTTCATCAAATTTTATTTAACAAATGCAGCAGATGTGTAAATATTAGTGTTTAGAAATGTTTTCACAAAGTTAAAAAAAAAAGTGGGGAATTCTAGAGAAATCTAACTCCTGAGAAAAACATACCGGTCCGTCTAGATCCCAGATAAACAGACAAACAAAAAAACAAGGTGGCTTGTGGGGCCGGCTCAGCACCAGGGGGCATTGTTAAGTCATTAGTGAAATTTAAGATCTTAACTGTGGAGTTTGACCAAACCCAGGCACACACACACACACACACACACACAACCGCATAGCTCCACCCCCCAGCAGCAGCATCCAGCCAAAGAAAACAGGCCTTGTTCCTAAATACCACTGCTAACTGGCCTCTGACTCCACACCCACACCCACACACACACACACACATACAAGATCCTGATTGCACTGATACAAGATCCTTTTACAAAATAAATGGCATAAATGCGGGAATTTCACGAGAAAAGTAAACCCACAGACAACTAAATCCAAAGTCACACACACACACATACCCACACTTGCTCCTGATCTGAAGTACCTCTAAATCACACTAATCTGCCCCCTTCTGATCCTCTGAGTGCCCCTACTTAATCTCTTCACTGCTCAACCAAAGGTGAACCCTATTAGTGGTCAGACAAATGGGAGGGCTGGCCCCCATCAACTGTGGGAGCGCGAGGCCTTTCAAAGTGCCATTGAGCAGCAACTCAAAACTTCTAATTCCCCCCCTTCCATCCTCTCTGCATCCCACCCACTCTAAAAGTCCCCCCCCCTGCTGTTCCTCCACATTAGCCCATTGGTAGTTCATTCCCATTTCCTGTCAAAACATTTCTCCACTGCTCTCTGTTTCCTACTGCCCCCTCTGTAGGCTCTGTAAGAAAACAAACCGGCCCTACTCCTCATGGTGGGGTTCAAGCCACAACAGGCGACGCTGGCCGAAGCGGAGCAAAGGTGACCAAACACAAACTCGGCCCATAACCTACCACTCATTATACACTTCCTGTGCACATTGGAGTCCGGGCTCTTCCCGGTTCACATGAGACCGCATCGGAGAAAGCTCGAGCCTTACCAAAGGTCCCTGAACTCATTTTCACCAGTCTGACTCCGAGTGAGGCTCTCGCTGTTTGAAGCAGTACCTGTCAGTGAATTTGATATTCCAGACATTGCATCGTCTCTCCCTGTCTGTCTTCGTGTCATTCTCCTGCTTGCATTGCCCCAAGGGAGGAGCCATCCCCATGGTCCTGTGCCAGCTGCTCAGTGGTCCAGCCTGTGTGCCGCTCGGCTGTGTGAGGCGGTGTGCACTAGAGCCTCAGGGCCCTGTCGCCACGCTGCCTGGTCCCCTGCCTGAGGGGCTCGCTGACAGGGGGTCTGGAGGGACCGGACAGTGCTAGCCCACCAGGGAGAGACCTGTGACAGTGGACTGAGGGAGGCAGAGTGTCTGATTTTGTCTCTGCACATGTATGCATGCGTGACAGACAGGTAATTTATGCATACATATTAATATCTGCATCAGCGACTGATGGTGAGTGCAGACCAGCTACCCTGCAACCTGAGGACGCTCTGCGGTGAATTCAAACGGCAGCTGTAAAGCGGACGTTGCTCGCACAACCTAAAATAGCAATGTAAAACTCTGATTTTCTGATTGGATACCTCAAACGTATTGAGCAGGGTATACCAGAAGCCTAGGTAACCATAGCAACATAGTTCATCCTGTTCTAATTCACACACTAAAACTGCACTTAGAAACTTACAATACCAAACAAACTGGCTGCACACACAGAGTAATGGTTTTAACTTCATCCATTACGTTCTTAAATAGGAACAGTTCATTAATTATGTTAGCTTACACATAAAAGCATAAATGCCTCGCCAGCTTGGCCTGAGTAAATAAAGATAGTCAGTCAAATGAAAGCGCCTGATATTGAGCCTTTCCTCCAACTTTTCTTACCTTCACTCGTCTAAAAACTTAACCGGCTTCTAGCAGCCATTACATTAGTGGAAGGTGGGTCCGTCTCAGTTTGTACACTTTGTAAAAACTTTACCAACATCCTCTGCAGCTGCACTCATCTCTTCCACGCCCTCTGAAAGTTGGACAGCGGAGGAGGAAAATCATCCTCATCAGTCATGAGACCATTTTGCAGCCAATAACTTAGGATCCTAACTCATAATTTGTTTCAAGATGAAATACAGTGAGTTCCAAGACTGCGCCTATAAAAAGCAAAAACTGTACCTGACTCAAATTGGGCTACGAAGTAGAATGGGACATCTAGGGAGGCTTCCCAATTGCAGCAGGAGCACTGGGAGCAGTGTATCGCTGCACAAATGGATGCAGTCTTGATCACACCTAGTTAGACTGGTTAAGCAATTTGACTGGATTTGTATTTTTTCTTTGCAAAACAAAAGAAAAGATGTGAGAGATCATATTAAAAATGTGAAACTGAGCTGCTTCTTCTGTAATTCAGAAATCACCCTCCCACTGCACCGGACGATTTTCAGCTCTTGACTAACCTTTAGAAAGGTCATCTTAAAATAATGTGACAGAAAAGGTAACAGCGGTACAAGTACAGTACAGCATACCAGTATCCACAGAGAGAGTTATGAGTTTCACTTTACAGCTACAGTAAAGGAGAAACTTATACTGGGAGTATGAGAAACAGTCTCCTAGAATGACATTGTTGTCTCACACATAAAACTCTCAAGTGCATATATGACGACCTAACAGGGTGACTTGGCTGCAGAACTTGAGTATGCATCTGGGAAAGGGGAGGAATTCGACCCTTGACACGGTCCAAAAAATGTTACTGCATTTATTCTTTGGCTGATAGTTTGAGGTTCTTTTCCCAAAGACTTGCAGCTTTTTTATTTTCTTTTTGGGTGAAGCCGAAGAATGAGGAGGCCGGCGTTCCCCACCATTAACAGGACAAAGGGAAACTCCACTGCCTGTTGTGAGAACAGGTAGACGGCGATGCCCTGCAGGAATCAGAGAGGGAAGTGGCCTGCATCATCGTGTTACTTTTTAAGATTAGTTTCTGAAAGGCAGGTGCGAGCAGGTGGAAAGACTAATATGAAAACAGATGGTCAGACTGCCGCTCTGATGCATCATAGTAGCAGAGAGCAGATATTCACATGCAGCAACAAATGGTATCTGAACAGTTTATTGTCAAACTCTCCAGACAGTGTTCATCCATAAAGAACCAGACAAATAATACACAGTTTACCTGCACTGCAGAACTGAGACCCTGTGTGCATATGTCTGTGCTTAAAGTTGTATTTTAGGAATTAACAACTAATAACCGCGATAATATACGTTAAAATGGGGAATTTTATAGTTGTGCTAAAACTAAGGTAATCTTCTGCACATTGATTAGCAAGGAAAAACAACAAAACGACGTTCTCGCTAGTTGAAAACGAACCTGCGGTACATTCACATAACTAGAACCAAGGCTACAAACGGATCAATACAACCCACAACCGAAGATTAAGAGTAATGGATTCTTCTTGGAGCCAAGCATCTGAAGTCATCTCTCAGGACAACTAATCATTGTTCAAATAGTAATATCATAAACTCAGAGAGCAAAAATGTAAATGTAAAGAAGTCACAAAAGCACTGAGGCTCGGTTGTTCAAGACGGAGGTGTTTTTCTGCATTCAAAACGATATGCACGAGTTTGTTGGAGTCTTTGTGAGCTCATTTTGATTCTGGGGGAGGGAAGAGCCATATCGACAACATTGGAAAATTCTTATTGATTATTCTTCTTTTCTCTGAGCACCGGCTTGTTAAAAAAAAAAAAAAAAAAAGAGCCCTCTTGGAAACACGATCAATTAGTGAGATAGTGCTTGCCATTGATCACCCCTCTGCCCTCACAGGGCTCTTGCCTGACGATGGATCCCTCCACACACTCTATATGACCAACTATTGATCTCAGCTTCTTAGCCAAATATAAAAGCACGCACTCACACTAAGCGCTGACCCCTCCCATCCAAACCACACAGTCTAATACTAATACTGACATCTGCTTGTCTCCATTGTAAACCCCATGGTTTGCTCATAAATACTGAGGCCAGCTTTGGCTCAAAACCAATATAGTTTCTCCGAGGTCAGGGGTCAGTATGGCAATAATGCCACCGTTAACAGAGCTGCCCGGGTTTATATCAAGAACTTGTCAGAGTAGATGAGTTTCACAGAGTGTAAGCAGTGAAGACTGGCGTTAAAACTTTGGTATCAGGCTGTACATGGGCCTGGTTGTTATGTTTTTAGGAAATAAAACCCAAACGTGAGAGTAAAATAGTAAATTCTCATCTGGATGCAGCTGGAGACAGTGTATTTTTGGATTATTATCACCAACCACTAACCCCTTCAGCACACATTTTATGCTTGAAACAGAGGATTCACTTAAATGCACTCATCAAAAAAAAGAGAAGTAGTAAAGACATCGACTGCTTGAGTTAGAAGAGGCACATTTATAGTGATGAGCCCGGAGACATCGATCTGTCTATCTTTCTATTGATCAATCATCTAACCAATCAGTGGACAAGTCAGTCCATCAGTCAAAGATAAGTGACATTCTGCAAACAGGGAAGCCACATTAGGCCTGTGAGTACAGCACTTCACCAACGTTATGATTAGACAATTGTAAAACTATTAGACACAGCAGGCGGCGGGGCATTAGATAATTCTCTCCCATAAGCAACTTGAGTCATCTCTTTGTCAGCGTGCTGCCCTTGCCCTCTTCATCCCTCGGTCCCTCCACCCTCTGTCCCTTAACCCCTCCCTATGGATCAGCTGTGATCTCCTCTCTCTCCTTTCACTCAAATCAGGATTAGGGAGAAGGGGAGATGGAGGGGGTGCAGCAGCAGCAGCAGCAGGAGAAGGGGGAGAGAAAACTGAAACAATATGGAAAGGAGATTAGAAAAGAGGGGGTTTGGGCCGTTTGGGGAATTGCAAACTCCCTTGTGCTTGGGTAGGTGTCCTAATGACACCGCCTAATTATGGCAAAATTAGACAGGCTAAAGGGAAGGAGGGGGGGCGGTGGTGTTGGTGGTGGTGGTGAAGGAGATGGCAACGTGAAGGAAAAAGAAGAGAAGCAGGGGAATTAGGCAATGGGGAGTGAAAATGGTAAGTGCACAGTAGGAGCATGGGAGAGCCGACGGAGAGAGCGAGAGGGGAGGTGTGCAGGAGTACAGATACAAGCTGGGAGGAAGGCAGCACGGGGCTGAGAGTGGGAGAATAAAGAGAAAAGAAAAAGGGTAGTGGCTGGGCGATAGGAGAGAGTGGGCCCCAGCACGCTGCATGTTAATTGGAGAACAGGTGTTGGGGCTGGGAGCAGGAGGCTGATTACTGGAGCCACAGAAACAGACCGTCTCCTCCACACACACACTCACATGCACACACACATGCGCGCGCACACACACACACACAAGCACGCACATGCACACACACACACACATGAATAATTTAAGAACCAAACAGTGTCTAGGGAAAAAGGTCAGTATAGGGGTCACAGAGACACATAGACAATCGCACATACATCCATATACATACATAAGCAAACGTGCCAGGATCCCCACACAGGCATAAAGATATACATCCGTTTGTAAGCACACAAACAATGTATGCATGCTGTGAACAAGCACACACAGCTTGCTCTGCCAATCTCTTCACTTTCTCTCTCTTTTTTTTTTCAGTGCGCACACAACGAAAAGTACCCAAGAAGTGGGATAAAAGGGCACGGGGCCACGCAGAATTCCATTGGCTTATCAGAAATTAACTGGCTGCTAATAGGCGGCTCCCTGAGGAGAGGATTTTGCAGGCCAGTCAAGAGGGAGAAGCCCCCATCAGGACGGGATATGCCCAGTGTGATTAGAGAGTACAGTAGGTCAATGATTCCATTTAAATCAATCCTCAGAGCTGCACAGCAGTCTGCACACACACACACACACGTATACACACACAAAGAGTCACAAACATGTATAGATTGTTTTTTCCCCCACCAGCACACCAAGCGACTCGCAAACAAATTTCCAAGAACTTTAGCCATGTTAGGAGGATGCGTAAAACGGCTGAGGAGGGGGTTAATGTGGGAGTAATGTGCTACAGTAAATGGGAAAAGCAGCTGCTCTAAGGTATTCTGGGAAAATTCAAAAGACAACAGCCCGATTTTTCCGTTATATGAAAACTATCTTCAGCTGAGATCCTTTGAGACACACTGTCAACAGCCAGCCAGCTTGAACTGAGGAGGGGAAAGAAAAGGGTCCTTGACGTATATGAAGTGAGTGTTTTCTAGACAGACAATTGTGTAGCGAAGGAGAGAAGGAAGACGAGGGAGAGAGAGGAGGGAGCGAGGGAGGGAAAGAGGTGATGAAGGTTGCATCCATGAGATCACAGAGAAAGTATTTCACATACGGTCCACTTATGAGCATTCATCACACTGGTTAATGCCAGGCAGACAGTGCGAGACCTCCAAACTCCCCCGGACGTGAAGGCTCTCACACACGCTGATTACAGGGGTGGTCATCTGCCTTTAAGCCCGATAACTGGCTGTCAGGGTGAACATTTACTACATATGTGAGCCTGTCTGCCGGTATGAATGCTCCACATGCTTCTGATAAAAAGGAAATCTATGCTTTTGTCAGGCTTCAGGTGCAATGTTGAAACGAGTGACCAAATTGAAACAGATCCCAGCAGGCTGAAGATGGATCAACAGATAAACAGAAAGCTGAGGAGAGAGAAACACATGGGAGACAGACATGGACACTGTGCTGTACAGTTCAGCCTGCTTGGATTGGTGCAGTGTTAACCAGCACGGTGAATAAACTGGCTCTCATGAACACTTTTCACCGTCTTTTAAATATTTATATGTGACTGCACAAATAAATATTATATGTGAACATATATGCAACACAACAGAAATACATCGAGGCCATACGTGCACTGAAGTAGGAGGTTCTGCTCTATATGTAACTCCTTTTGATTCTGTGGTTACTACTTTTAGCAGCTGTAAATGCAACACCTGATTGGTGAGATCCCACCTCAAGAACCTTCACATCAAAACCATCATCTCGCTGTGTCGCCGAGTGTGAACACGTGGGTGCGCAGACGCGAAGAAGGGTCAGCCTGAACATTATGTACGGAAGAGGTGCTTGTTTGAGGTGATGGACGCCGTGTGGGACGTGGTTTGATCTCATTACCTGTCAATGATGACTGGATCAGAGGGCGTCTCGTTTCGATTGCCACAACTTTTCTTCTCACAACAGCGGCTGAGTGGGCGGTAAAAGAAACAGAAAAGAGGAAAAGTCAGTGTTGGGGAAAGAAAAGGGGGGAGAGAGAAGAAAAAAAAAAAAAACAAATTAAACAGGAGGAGCCGTCGTTTGTCTGGCCCGTCCACATCCACAGGCCCGGGCTACTCTGCCTCGCAGTCGGCCAAGATCCAGGAACACACAAAGGAGGCATGAAAGGGGAGGGGAAGAATGGACAAAAGAATAAAAGAGGAAGAAAAGGTACAACAACACACCCTACAAACAGTGAGAGACCATTCAAAAGTGAAAAGCCAGCCAGGCAATCTGTCACATTGATTTTGAAATCAAACTCAACCCCCACGCAGCCTCACCGCGCACACACACACACACACACACACACACCGTCCCACAACATCCTACCATTCGTCAGCAGTCCTGTCCGAGGAGCCTGCTGGCCACCCCCCACCCCTTCCCCAAAGTCCCCTTCACTGCATAACAAAAGTGCCCCCACCCCTAACCATCTGCCACCCCTACACCTCGCCTCACCCCTCTCGTGTCCCAGCTTGGCCCTGCCCTGCCCCCCTCCGCCCCCCTGTCAGACGGCCTCACTCCCCAGCTGTGACGCTTGCCCTCTGCCTCTTCGGCTCTGTTATTAGCCAGCTGTGAGTCACATTCGGGCATCTGCTGGCTACACAATGGCAAAACCCACTCCGTCTTAGCCCCTCTCCCCGTGTCCCAGCCCCCTATCCTTCCCTCTGCTGCCCTCCAATCCCAGGTCACTGCCCCACTTCCACATCACTCTCTTCATGTTCTTCTCCATCCTCAGCTCTCTGATCACCTACTTTCTTTATTCACCAAAAAAAAAAGTAATTGGTCCCAAAACTATGACTAGACTTCCTTAACTTGCTGTGTTTTGAAACAGCTCTCCGACACTGGCTGCACTTCTTTTACACTTGTCATCGCATCTTGACAAAGTTCATACATGGTGTCCCGGCCAAACATAAGTGCCGGAGTTGTATTTCGATGAGCGAAAGGCGGCTTGTTCCCTGAAACTGTCTGGGGCTGTCAGTTGAGGTTTGGCTGTGAAACCCCAGGCCAGAGAGAAAGGAACTCCAAGAAGAAATCAGAGCTGGCCCAGGGACATGCTGCGTTACAGCAGACAGCGGCAGGGGGTTACCACTGTAACAAGGATGATGACAGACAGGCACGACTTACAGTTCAATAACAGACTAATTCTCAAAAAAGTAGTGCCCCAAGCGCCATCCCAAAACCACATTTCAAGCTGTCTGAGACAAAACAGAGTGAAGGAGAGTAATGGATATTTGGATTTTGTCCCTGTGGGTGAAGGTTTCACTGAGTGTGTGTTCATGTGTGTGTGTGTGTGTGTGTGTGTGTGTGTGTGTGTGTTAGCGCTCACCTGCACATAACCTCGTGTGTGAGCAGAACTCTGCACATTTCTGGATTCTTGTTTTGTCCCTCATACGATATGGGCTAAGAGGAGAAAATAAGGAGCAACGGGACAGATTCAGTTTCGTGCAGGATAAATAAACTCCTGTTTATACAGCTGAAAGTGGAATCCCCGACAAGAAGACTTAAGGAAAGTTTACCGACCTGTTTAGTGACGGAGTCGATGAGTCGTGCATAAAGATCTTGCTCGGTACGAACCCCTGTGGAAGGAAATTGGAGGTTTTCAATAGCTTTAGAAACTTATTTAAGGTAAGAGAGATTTTAATGAAGTGGAACAACTTTTCCAATCAAACTGCTGTCGCTTGTCCTCAGTTCTTCAGTTAAATGTAACGTTTTATTAAGCAGCTAACACCCTTTATCACCAAACAACATTAAAACAAGACTCACTTAGCTCACATTACTGTATAACCAGGCTGTCAAATAGAGTTCTTAAACTCTCTAACCTGCTTCTTTTCAGTCTATAAAAACTTACATTGCACAGTAGATTCTCAAAATAAAATGGAACAATTTGCGATATAAATCATCCTTTTTCTCAAACTCTGGACGCGCTCTCAGACAACACACTGAACTCTGTCCAGCCAACATGGAGGAACAAGATTGGCATGCGCTTCACATTTTCTCTCTGATGGTTTCTGTGGGGATTGGGAGTTATTTGATGTTTGATGATTATTAGTCATGTTCTGCTCTGAGGCCACAGTTTAAAACGAGATTCTCACGATTTGTCAAGCTGTTGTTTTTGTGGTCGTTTCAGTGTTAACTTGTTAAACAGTCCCAAGTTTAGTGTACTGACAGGAGGTTATGTTCTGCACCAGAACAGGAACTGATCAGTTCGTGGAAGGATTTTAATTGAAAGAGAAAAGGTCTTTTTTCAACATTTTTCCTCACTTTTCTGTGATCAAGTAAACACCTGAACCTCTGGATGCTTTAAACCCTCCTCTGTAAATCACATAAGAGAAGGAAACAACATGTAATGAATTGCTTCTTGAGAGAAGAGCGCATTACCCGTTTTTTTTTTTTTCTTATAGAGACTTTGGAGAGTATCGCTTTTAAAATGTGTTCCTCTCATCAAAGTCTCGATTGAGATGCCTTTGATATCGCTTGGGGGAAGGGGATGAGAGGAGGGGATGTAGAGGAAGTGCTTTTGGTGTGCTTGTATGTACGTATGTGTGTGTGTGTGTGTGTGTGTGTGTGTGTGAGGGGGTTGCTCTGGAACATGTCTTTTATCTTCTCTCCCATGGGTGCCAGTGCGATGGCAGAGTATAGGGGCAGCAGTGGCTCATGGGAACCAAATTTCTCTGTGTATCCCCTGATCTGATGTGGAAGCACCATGGGGGGTTGGAGGAGCTGGGAGGAAGAGGAGGGGTTGGGAAGGGGATGGCAACATGTACCCCAGTGTACCCAGAAGTGGCTGCTCGCAAAAAACCCAACGTTAAACTGTACAAACCCAGTGATTAGACAACGAGCTGAGGGTAATTTAAGAGAGGAGAGGAGAGGCAGGGAGGGAGGAAGGTTAGTTAAGTGGAAAGTTGAGTGACTTTTGCAGCTCCTGTGATATGCAGGGCTTCGCATGGCGCCTAAATGAGGGCAAAGAACCAACCCACAAGCTGCTCACCGTTGCTGTAGAGGAGCTGCAGCTTGTAGTGTGTGCCGTTGTTCGTCTTTTCTCCCGTCTGCTCCTTGGAAAAGAGAGGACAGACACAGAGGCAGAGCATGCAGTTAAACACACCGAGAGAACTACAGAACACAGCGTTAAGCACAGTGAGTCTCTCCTAATCCTACTGCTCGCCCTTCCCATGGAGCGGCGTGGAGATCAGAGAGTTGTCGGCTCAAAGCTCATGTGGGACCCCGAGTTGTGCTCATAAGCTGAACGCTTAACCTTGACTTGGATGTTCTTTGTGGAGGGTTGAACCATCATCTCTGATACAAACTCTTAAAAAGCTGATATCAAATGCAGCGGTCCTTTCTGCAACGAGGTAGCAGGAATGGTTATATGTGCACGTGTGTGTGTGTGCAAAGTGTGTTCCAGCGAGCGGAAAGTACTGTGTGTGAGACTGAGCAGCAGTCGACCTTGACAGAAAAACTTCCTTTCCGCTATCCCTCCTTCCCCCAGGCTCTCCACTAGCCTCGCACTTCTTCCTTCGTTCCCCCTCTCTGTCTCTTGTTCCCCCTCTTTCTTTCTCCTCCTCTACCTCTACTGGTCTTTCTAAGTGGTCTCAAAGGAATGCTCTCTGGTCCAATAACCCAGGAGGCTGGCATCACAGAGATGAGCGCAAGAGAGGAGAGGAGAGAGAGAACAGGGAGGTCGGTGGGGGAGTCGAGAAAGTGGAGAAAAGGGAGACAGCTACGAGGAAGGGAAGAAGAAGAAGCGGGGAAATTAAGATGCATGTGGATAAAGTTGGAAGGTAACAGGCTCAAAACTTGGTGCGAGAAGTGAGACTGAGACACCCGAGGAGATGGATGGGTGCCTGGCTCCATAAGTTTTGCAAATATACACAGAGGAGCATTTATTTCACCGTGCCACCGCCGCTACCTTCTGCATAATTACAAAGCAAAAACAGATGCCAGGGTAACCATGCAGAAAATGAACTTCTCCACTGCCATCATATTAGTCTGCACTGGCCTGTGTGGCACAAAGGGGAAGCACACTGACAGCTTTCACGCCTGGCATTAGCACGGCAACCTTGCTCACTCCCTACCAGTGCTAAAAGTGTAGTCTGAACTTCAGCTGACAGGACAGTGTCCCCTTGTCTTTCTCTTGGGGTAAAGCTGTTGCCACTTAAGGAGATTCTCGCTCCCCTCACCACAAGGCGAAAGCATCCATCAACGCCGAGGCACGAGGCTCACTCCAGGCGGTCTCTTTCTAACTCTGTCTCCACACTGCACCCTTCCTTATTTTGGTCTTGTCCAACCTGAGGAATCCAGCTTCCCCCCACAGCAGTATTTTTCGAGGATGTGAGAGGGGCACGAAGGAAAAGAGACTTTGATGATTAGTTCACTGTATAACTTAACAGGAGCAAGCATAATTTGCATTTTAAAAAGTAGTGATGTCCTCCTAATGAGGCAAGCTGCTAATTAGTCATTAGATATTCTTTTTCAATCCCACATCATCAGCTCATTGAGGGTAAAGCTTGTGTAAACATGTAGCCGTCAGCTGTTCGATATGCTTGGCTTTACTGGGGATGGGGAAGATTAAGTTGAGCACCTGGTTACAGCTGAAATGCTGTACGTTACTGATACGTTCTGATGCTGTTGGTCGTGTTTTTGAGACAATATTGATTTAGAGTTTAAAGTGTTCAAAGTTTCCTTGAAGCAGCTGCAAAGATTAAACCTGTACGATGAACTCATGACATCTTCAAACACTCACAAAGACAGACACCACACACCTTTTCGTGCTCAACAAAGTCCACAAAGGCAGTCCTCTCCACCTCCACAGGTTGGCCATGTCTGTCGTAGAGCGCCAGGACAAAGTGGAAGAAGTTGGACTTGCGGAGGTTTGAGGGCGGCTGCTTCTCAAAATGAGCTCTAGACAGAGCTACTCCACTGAAGACACAACAAGAGGAGACAGTCAGCTCACACTGAACATCATTATAACAACCATGTCTGTGTGCAGTGGACCAGTTTATCCCACTGAATGCAATGACTTCTTTAAAAATTAAATTACCATCTAACAATGAACATAAGCCACTGGTGGTTGGAAATATGTCCCAAAGAAATATAAATAAAACAAACTCCAGACCAGACACTTCCCTTCTGTACTCACAGTAGATTATGAAGCTAACATTAAATATGCATTTGAAATATGTGTTTGCTTTAAAGGAGGCAGCTGTTTAATTTTTAAATGGACTTTTCTTGATTTCTCATCTGTTGCAAAATAAATAAAATAAAAATGAATCTTGAAGGCCTTCAGTTTATCCACACAGTAACAAAACTGTGAGATCATTTACCTTCTGTTTAACTGTCAAAAAGAACCAAGTTAGAACTAAAACAAAAATATTCAAAAATGAACCCAAATAGGAAAAAACATTTTTTGTTTTTTTAAAAAAAACAAACTTGTTAAAAGTCTGTTTTAACAACAACAGAACCAGGACTTTTCCTGGAACTCATGGTGGAGCATATTGTATTTAAAAACACAAAAGACTGCTGATTGGTTAATTAAAACGCATAAAAGATTCAGTCATGTGGGATTTTTATCTCAAATTAGCAGAAAAGATGAAGCAGTCTGCAGGTCTGAACAGCACAGAGCCTGCGCAGGGTTTGGTTTTTTTTTTTGTCAGTTTAACTTCGGCTGTAAAATGGCCTGTTTTATATCTTCTCAATCAAACTTTAGGATTCTACGGTGCAGATATTGTCTTATCAGCTGTAAACGTTTCTTGTGTGAACAAATAAAAAAGAGAGAAAAAGAAAGAGCCTGAGGGTTTTTTTTTCCTATAATGATTTTTAAAAAAATAAAAGGGTGTTTTAAATTAAATTTCAACGCTCCATGAAATATCTGTTTAACTAATAATTGCTATTGATGACTAACTGGTATTTTATGTTGTGTCTATTATTATATGGATTGTATAATTTAACTTGTTGCCTCCATTTTTTTGTTTGCGTTTTAATAAGTCTGTTTCTACTGTTTCTTAACGTCAGTTTGGACCATGAAGTGTGTGTGTGGTGAAGAAATTAAAAAAAAAATGTAAGGAGGTTAATTGAAAATTTAGGAGATTGTGGCGAACAGTCTGATAGTAGAGACTGAACACTAGAGAGAGACATTATTTCTGTTTATAAAAAATCCTAAATGCAAAGTGTCTGTTAGGATTAAAGTGTTCTTATCAGCTGAAGCAAAAATATTTAACTTTACGCACACACAGGTTTGAGGAATTATCTTAGTTGGTCTAAACTATAAATCTAAGTCAACCATGTGGCAAAAATTCTACAATCAGCTGCTTCTTGTTTCTGACTTTATGTAAAAGTCTAACAAATACAATCAGTAGTTTTACTTTTGGGTGACAGGCTCCTCTTTTGTGCACAACCCTGTTTTATTACCGTAAACATCATAAAAAATAATGTCAAATGTTGCTCCCTCATCATAATTAAAGAAGTTTTATGAGTTTGGGGGCAATGAGTTTTATGGGGGACTCGTGTCATTTCTTTTTTTTTTTTTTTTTTTTTGCAACAAGTAGTTTGCAGCTCTTGTCTCAAAGGACGCCTGTTCTGCTGTTAAACATTCACGCTTTATAAACTATATTGATGTCATCATCCTGATCGTTAAAATAAATTCTGTCAAGCTGCTTACAAGCCTGAGCGCAGCCGATGAAAAGCTGCGGGAGAAAGTCAAGTCAGCACATCAGCTGGCTTCGTTACTGTACCTTTGCGCCGCGACGTTCGCATCCACAACCCCGACATTACGCACCCACGACCGGACTGGATCCATCTCCTCTGCGAGACTTCTTTCTTTTAATCCGCTCACTTCTCGTATGAGGTGCTCCTGGATCCCGAACATTTAAGCCCTGTCCTGTTCGTCTGGTGCACTTTTTTTTTTAACTTGAGGAAGAAAAAAAGAAGAAACGGAGCTGGACAGTTAAAGCACTTTGGCAAACAACAGAAGGTCCACTTCAACGCGCTGCGCTCATGCCAGAGCGCCGCAGAGGGAAAAAAAACAACTGAGCGTTCGCAGTGCTTTGAGAAATAAATGAAGGCGTTTAATGCTGCAGCAGGAGCCTTAATAATCATAAAAAAAAATCCACACAGACTTTCTCTTAAGGTTTAAACGACGGTGGTAAATAAATCCCTCCACTGATCACCAGCATTGTCCAGGCGCATATCTCCAACGTCAGCTCGAGCGCAACGGATCACCTGCTCGGCTCCACGGAGCGAGAGTCTGTCTGAGGATGATGTTCTTTTAAATATGTGTGTGTGCAAGAAAGTCTTCCTTTGTCACAAGGCCAGATCGGATCAAAACAGTTGATCCGAGGGCCAGGAAGCTTGTAGTGAACTGCTGTCTTGAAGCATGAATGAGACCCTCAGCCGGGATGGAGCGTGGAGGAGGGGCCTTGGTGCCATATGGGGGACCGATTGTTGAAATGGATGCTCTCATTGGTGTAAAGTGCATCCGTTGTTTGGACTTCTGCCAGTTTCAGCATCCAACCGGTGACTGTCTCGGCAAACTTTTTCACACGTTAAGTTCGACCAGGTTGTCGGTATCGAACAATCACATTGCAGCTGTTTAAAAGCTGAAAGGACGCGCGTCTGATGTGAATTCTACGAGAAATAAATGTATTATTTTATATTTATGGAAATGAAAGGCTCCCTTTGTGTGTTTGCAGACGAGGAGTTGAGAAGGGGGGGTGCAATTAATATTATTCGTTTTATCCAACCTCACCATTACGCACAATTTTAATAAAACGTTTAGATTCTGTGGATGCTTGTTGGGATTTAATTAAACCACTTGTTAAAATTTGGGCTGTGATTTTTTTTTTCTTTTGCTCTACATGCTGCGCTGCTCCTGCCCCTGAATAGCCGGTACAGCAAATCCTGTTTGGTCTATTCATTCAAGTCAACATTTAACACAAGTGCGCTCTCGACAGGCGCGCATTCAGCAGCTCGACCGTCTGCTCCTTTGAACGCAGTGATTCCGCTGAGGACGCATCGCATCAGTGTCAGCCGCAACAATGGCCGTCTGGTTGGTCCATCAATCTCCGCCAGCAGCCGACGAGGCTGCGCTCTGATTGGCGTTTGGACCGCAGCCTGACAGTGCCCGAAATGAGTTCTTAATCAATACAACAGACTGTGTTACCCGATTCAAACTACTCCTGGAACCGGCCATGAATAGACCAACGCTGATAAGGAAATTGGTTATTCAAACGTTATTGTGATCTCTACAGAAACGTGTTCTGCGTGGATTTAAAAGTGATAATTTTCTGGAAAAGTTTCCTCTGCTGCTGAATCGGATAATTTGTTAACTTCAGGTTTATATAAAAACAATCTGAGCTCACTGGAAGATCATTTCTACTAATTTAGAAAACTATGTAAATTCATAAACTCTCCATTTTATCTGCTACAGATTCTAGTTTTTCCTTTAATATTTTAACATTATTCATCACAGTCGGTTTTGAACTAAATTTAGTGTTTAGGTTCAATCAAACCAACATTTATCATATTTTGGGGCTTTTTTTTTCCAGACTAAAAATTAATTTCCGCTCCCATTCGTCTGGCTTTGAAAAGGAAAGTTTTTTTTTTCCTTCTTCTCCCAATCCTGGTTTTCTTGCCCCCTTACCGAGACTATTGTCTCTGTGTGGAGTTTGTGCGCCTGGACAATGAATGTAAATCTCCCCCCTTTGGATCCCGCCTCAACCCACCATCTGCCAGCGCGGGACAAAGTCAGATGTTCCCCCAATTATGAGAGCAGTCTTGGGGAATCCTGCTGCCGAGTCTCCGCCCTGTCGCCGTGTCCCTCACACACTTCTCCTAACGTGACTGACAGCTCTACTTAACCCCCAAACCATGAAAAATCCATACATGATGACACATACTTCCATAGAATTCCTTCACTCAGAGTAATAAGAAAAGAAAAAAAAGCAGAGAGAGGCATTTTTTTTCTAATAAGTTGCTTGTATGGATTTATTCTGATGTTTTGGACTGTCCTCTAAAAATCACAGCTCACTGTTTTCAGTGCAAGGAATTCAAAAGGAGTTTTACAATATGGGTTGGAAATGGAAGCTTGTGGTGGTTTCCCTTGAAAAGCTTAAAGGAAACAGAAAAGATCAGTTTTTAAACTTTAAAAAATAAACTTATTTAGCACAGCAGTTGCTCAGGAGCGCTGGCACCATCAACACCAAGCATTACAAATAGTCGAGTCATCATCATGTAGAAATCTTTCACTTTGATTGAGAAGCAAATTGAACACTTTTACGCAGTTTAACCCCAAGTTCTTTTTAAAATTTATTTATTTGCTATAATAATTCATCTATTTTACTAACCAAAAACACGCTAAGTATTATTTTTTTAACAGCCTGATTCCAGTTAATACCTCACTTTTACGCATTTTATCCAAATGGCAATATTTTCATTTCATATAACGAGGATTGTCACCGCAGCCTTTTGTGTGGCTGAAGCTTGCTGTATTTTAATAAAAGTAGAAATTATTGTGCAAATGAATAAAAAATCTTCCTCTGATTTTTGCGCACAGACTCGTCTCTCTTGTTCTTCAGCCCCACAGGTGCGACAGGCTCCGGCGTGATTATCACAACCCGCAAGACTTGCTGTCTAAATGTGTGGCTTTTTTTTTTTTTTTTTTAATTTGGTGAAGCGGAGAGCCGGGGCGAAAATGGGGGATTAGTCCAACCACAAACGTCTTTCTAATCAATTTAACCCGCTGAGACGGTCAGCCCGTGCGTTTCAGGGAGGAGGGAGGGGAGGGGGGGTGGATCAGTGACTGCTAAACCAAACAATGGGGTATCGTGTGCCGCTCGTCCTCTCCAGCATTCCCCTGCTCCCGTGGGACACCCGGAGCCACTCTGTGTGGATGGGACGGTGTCCACGGAGGTCAGGAGGGGGCGTGGCGTGTGTGTGTGTGTGTGTGTGTGTGTGTGTGTGTGTGTGTAGGAGAGGAGGGGAGGGGAGGAGGGGGGTGAGCTGGAGACGCAGCAGCTGGTTCCCGTCCCTCCTCTCTCCACTGTGAAGGAAACAACAGAGCTAATGCGACCCACCACGTCTCCAATCGATCGCCATATATTGCGCACGTTTTTGTTTACTTATTTAGGCACCGATGCAGGTCCCTCAGGGAGCGTCGGCATCTGCAATTAAAGCGGGGTGATCGCCCCTAGACTCATTTCTTAATATCACAAGCCATCATCTGCTAAACCTTTGGAGAACAGTCTCCAAAGGCCCACAATCCCCTCTGTTGCAAATTTGGGGTTAAAATGTTCCCTTAAAGAAAGAAAACGAAAAACAAATACTTTTTTTTTGGATCAACTTAAATTAATTGCTTAAAGAAGTAACATGCAACTAAAGTAAGCTGATCCAGATTAGGTTAATAAGTACAATTAATCTGACTGAAATCAGTTCAGTTTGGATTTCTGCAACTTGAGTTGAAGGAAAGTCAAGTTGAAGTTTCTGATATTTCCAACTTGAGCTTTTGTTCAACCCAAAAGTAAAACAGAAAACAGGATTTTGTCATCAGATTTCTTTCCTTTTCTTTGCTCTTTAATCCTGCTCGAAGTGAAAAAGCAGTTGAGTTGCAGCAGAAGTTATCTCAGCACAATGCTAAAGGAGTAATAAAGTTCAGTTTCACCCTTTGAAAAGGACAAAGTGTAATTTCAAGTTGATAGAACCCAAACTGCCACAAAAATCAATGAGATTAATTTGAAACATGACTTTACCTCAGCTACAGCTCAGCACCACCTTTTACTGTGTGTTTGGTATGAACACATTTTGGCCAAGTGAGGAAAAAATTGGTCTACAGTAAATTAAAAACATATAGAAAAACGTATAGGGGGTCATTAATGTACAAAACCTGAGACAGAAGTTTAAAAGATCTGAACAGCACAAGAAGGCTCCATATTAGTGAAGGCTGCAGCCTGCTTCATGAAATGAGACATTTGAGTTTTCTGCTAAATTGCTTCTATAATATCAGTGCAGTTTAACATCTGCTCGGCACATTATTTCGAACTTTTCACCTTCACTGCAGACACTATAACTTGCGATACCATAAAAAGCACAGGTGTTGCATTTATGATGCTCCACTTTGAGTGATTTCAGTGTCCCACTTATTTACTTTGGTATCACAGTGTTTAGTGTGTCATGCACATACAGCCCACACGGATATAAACGACACCGAAAACGGTGTTACAGTGGTCAGATTTGTCAGGCGTGAACTGAACGTCTAACACATTGAATTGAGAAGCTAAAAACAGAACGCACAAAGCAAGGCCCTGAAACTGGACGAAGTAAATGAAACCCAGCTATCTATGATTATTACTATTAATAGTAACTTGGCAACTGTTAGGAGCTCCTTTTAACAATTAAAACTTATTATTAAAACAAGAATTATTGAAGTGAAGCCTGTCTAAATAAGAGAAAAAGTGCACCTTCCTTTTCCAGATTACCCATCAATTGTTATAAACTGCATTATGGGACTTAGGATTATTATAACGAGTGATGCTGTACATGAGGAACAAGCTAATCATGGATTCATGACTGTACAACAACTCATGGTGCACGCCAGCCTGTCGGAACAGAAATGTACTGCAGGTAAAGCTCGTCCTAATTCAGGTCTTTATTTCATCTCTTTACCTGTTTTCAGGCTGGCATCGCTACGCCATATTGTAAATATGTTGTTCCTTAATAATATCATAGTTTTGTGGTCTCCATGATTTGTTATCATTGTGGCAGAAACTTTGCATTAGAGATCATGTTCCTGCTGAGGAAAAAAGAACTCACCAAGCACTGACCAGGAGTGTTCCCAGCAAGGTCTTTCCAGTAAATGTAAAGTTTTAAAGGTGTAAATAGCGTGCTTATAAAATAATATGGTAATCTAAATACATGCTCTCCTAACATATTCTCCCTTAATTTAACCACAAGTGATAAACCTACTTTGATCAATAGTTTTGGTTGAACTAAATCTATCTCAAAGTGTAAAACTGAAAGCAAAGATTTTATTTCATAGGTTTGTTGTTTGTTTGCTTTTGCATGACATGGACTAATAATCATCTTTACTTAACAAGCAGCATTATGGCCTACATGCAGTGCAGTGACTGAAATTAATCCAAAGGTGGTTGTTCATGTGCCTGCCTTCCTTCCCATGAAAACTGGTATATCAGTGCCATCTACTGGTCAGGATACCAGTGGAGTTCTGTATCATTCACAGGCAGAGATTCATGTGCAACATTCATTTATTATTGTCAAACTTAAAAGGACTTAAAGTCTTACACTTAAACTCTGGACAAACAAAGGTTTGACCAAAAAGGAAAAAAAAAAAAGTTAAAAGTTATTATACTTATTCAATTTCAGCTTATTTAAGGTTAACCTGATAGTTTACATTCATTAGTCAAACAAAGGCTGCAAAGCAATCACTTTTTGACATTACAAAAGACAATAAAATGATTATTTTAAAAGAAAATATAACAAATCAGTTTGTTTTTTTACATTTTCACATTGTCACATTTTAGTACTTCATTAAAGTCATCCTTCCCTATTCTCCTACATTAGCAGTGCAATTATGCGTCTTCCTTCATTCAATATAAAGCTTTAAAACAGTAAAACAAAGTAATATGGTATCAAAAGATTGTGCTTTCTTTCAGTGCAGTTCACAGCAACAACAAAAAAAGTCAATTTTAAGACGTCATGTTGTTCTGGAGTGAGGTAACTCTTAATGTATGGGCTAGTAGCATATAAGAAGTGCAAAATATAGAACTAAGAGAGCAAAACTACTGATTTCTTGCAGTGTTTTGAGGGTGTTGTGGGTCAGCAGTTGTAGCAGCTCTAGTCAAACAAAAAATGCCCTGAGAAGTAGCTGTCTTTGAGAATGCTATTCCCGTCATGTTGAGCCACCAGCCACACCCTGTCTCCCTTCTCCAGCTTAAGGATGGTGGCGCCACTGGCTGTGAGGAAATTGCTTTGCCGGGTGGTAAATGAATGCAGAACCCGCTTGTTGTTACGCATCAGATCCACTTTGGCATCAAATATGTGGATCGCACAGAAAAACGAGAACTCGTAAACACCTGGCTGCTCACAAGTAAAATACCCAGTTTTGGTGTTGTAGCTCTTCTGGTCATTGTAGATTTCCACGGGGAAGACAATGGGTTTACCAGCTTGAGCGAGGTTGTTATCCAGTTGCACAGAGAAGGCAACTTTGTACGTGTTGGAAGGAGGTCCAGGGCGGCCTCTGAAACCACGTGGTCCTCTGCGTCCTGTTTGAAAAGACAAGAGCAAACATTTTAAAAGAACTTTCCCATTACAGTATTTCAAAGTAATGTTGCCAGTAAATCAATTTCAATATTTATGGATAATACTGTGAGAAATATGCTGGATGTACCTCGTGGTCCTCGTGGTCCTCGTAGTCCTCGTAGTCCTTGTGGTCCTTGTGGTCCTTGTGGTCCTTGTGGTCCTTGTGGTCCTCGTGGTCCTTGTAGTCCTCGTGGTCCAGGTGGGCCTGTTTAGAAAAAAATATTAAAGGGAAAAATCAGTAATTTCAAAATATACTTACATATATATATATATATTGTTGTGTATAAATATATTATACCATGTGTGAAGTATAGTCCTTAAGGTTTAAAATATAAGAGCAGTTACATATATGCACATAAGCATGAAACGTCTCCTTTTGGAGAAGATGCTTGGGTCTTTTCTTTACATGACAAGCAACAGATGGAGAAAAAGACGGAGGAAAAGAAGTCCATACAAGGATGCAACTACTCAGTGTGATGAAGATGGGCCCTAATTAATATATATGATTTTGTAAGTTACAGAACAATGAGTAAGTTATACAAAAGGAACCTTCTCATCACAGTATTTTTAAGCGATATTGCTCGTGTATCAGTTTTATATGTACATCTAGTACATCTAGTGCAGTGCTAGAGTTACCTTGTTTTGGTGAGGGTCCTCCTTCTGAAGAATAAAGGGAAAAATCAGTATTTTCAAAATACTCCAATGCTGGCACTGATTCAGACAATTCAGAGCATTACTCACTTTTCTCCATCCATGGACTGAGGTCAAAGGCAGGAATGTCCTTACACTTGGTGTAACCAGTACCCCGAGGTCGGAACAGGAAAGGTCTCTCAGGTACTTCAGTGATGCCGGTGTTGTCACAGATGATTCGGGCAAGTGATGTTTCTCTCAGGGAGTCCCTCTGAGCCTCAGTGAAGACG